>NW_016690263.1:256587-438039 GCF_001604755.1 Lepidothrix coronata
ATATAACCAAAAAGACTAGTGTTTCCCTGCTAATAAGAAAGCAGAGCTGACTCTTTACTACTAAAGGTGAGTTATGTAGAGTAATTAGATTTTAAGGGATCTGTTTATGAGTTACTTTCCCAGACACAGAGATGTTAAAGCTCATCTTCACAGCACTGCCTGCCTGTTATTTTCTCCAAGGCTGTGGAATGCAGCCTGCCACACTGTTTGCACTGCCACTGGCCTTGGCACAGGCATAGCGTCCCGTGCGTGGGCACACACCAGCACACACACAGATTACAAAGGTGAAGAGTATTTTTATGATATTATTTTTATGATAATCTATTTCAATGGTTAATTTAGTTTAGGGCACTGATTTATAACAAGTTTATAGATCTTCTTTACTATTCTTTGTTGAATTATGGAGGTGGCATGTGTGAAATGGAAGTGCTTGGCCTATTGTTCTGCTTCTCACGCAACCAGTATAGTTGAGACAATAAAAAGATCTATAAAATTAATATATACAGAGAGAAAGGGACAGAGACAGAGAGAATATGTAATGCTCTGTAGTCTGATACCACATTTATCTCTCCCAGAGAGGTTAAGACTCAGAATTTACATGTAGAAATACCAAAAAGGTCTTACCCTATTGTGTGAAGAGAAATGACTTCTAAGCATCTGGCCTATCATCTCCTTTATTTATAAAACCAATTTTCATGGAGTAATTTTTTTGTATTTTTTTTTTTAGGTCCATATTGCTTTGCTAACAGCTTGGAACTAGGCCATCTATTGCTGAGGGCTCACTGGCCTGGAGCTATTAGACAGGCTTTTATGGAGACATAACTGCACTAAGATTTCAACTCCCAATTTTCTTCATACTGGGACATTATATCATATTTAAATATGCCTGCATGTGAACACACTCACTTTGTAATGGACAAATATTTATATGTCTCTCAACAAACTCATTATATTCTCACACTTACTAAATGTGATAATAGCATTTTTATCTTACCTATGCTAAACTACGTTCAGTATATATTACTAACTACACAGAGGCATTTGGCTCCCTATTCTACCTCCTCTGAGGCTCTTTTTACTATTGCAGAGCATTCAGAAGTGAAGTATTTAAGGTCTGGTATCTCAGGTATTTTAAGACTTACTGGTTTTCCCTTCATATTTATAATAAAGCAGTATTTCCCAGCAGCCTTTCTTCTATCTGTAACTGTGTAACTAGGGAATAGGGAAATTTTTACCTAATTTTGCTTTAGAGTTTTCTTTCATTATTATCTTGTATGAGATGGTGGAGGTGAAAGCAGGTCTAAAATACTCAAAACAGTACAAATCACATGTTTTGTATCAGTTCCTTTGAATGATTGACTGTTGATTTGCTCTTGTTCCAACAGCAATGGCAGTGCTCCTTTTTCTCCCTTGGTCAAAGGTATGCTAAAATAATTCTTAATCAAAGGTTTAACACAACCTTGCAATGAAATATGAGTAAGGCAATTAATCCATATTAAAATGTTGAAATAACTTCAGAGCTGTGGTATCTTGTCCAAGATGTACAAATTTCTCAGCTCTCCAATGATGTATTTGCTAACTGCTGCTATTTTAAAGAAGTCTCCTCTTTCCCCAGTCTCTCCTCTTTGATTAGTTCTCTGTGTGTTAAATTGGGTAAACAAATAGGTAGCGGGTAGATAATTGTGGAGCTGGTTGATGCTTTATCCTTTTATGTGCATAAAGGACAGCAACCTTCTTTAATAAACCTATTCATGTACCATCGTTCCTTCTACAGAATATAAATGTATGGTAATACGAGGTCTGTCTTCTTGTCACAACACGTCACCACTTCTATTTGAACAAAACAGAATAAATGCACCAAATATAATATTGCAGTCAAATGGAAAGAAAATTTCTGGTTTCTACTGTCAAACAGAAAAAGCAGAACAATGATTTGAATAGAATTGCAGTTTATGCCATTAGGTGTTAAAGAATACCAGTTTATTTTATAAGCTGTGAATCAGTGAAAGATTTCAACAGTTTTCATGAAGTTTAACAATTTTGTGTTATGTGAATATTTTTTCCTTAATTTGGCATGTCCATCATCCCATGCAATAGAAACCAGCATTGTCCACACAGGATAGGTCAAAGGTTACCAACACTGACACATTATCCAAGTGCTGATTTTCTTTTTAATAGACAATTTCCTGGAGTTTTTCTCTCCAGAAACATAAATAGTAAACCTGCAAGATCTGGTGAAGCCAAACAGTTGGAGAGAAGGACCAAACAACAGAATCTGTCTTAGTGTCCAGCAAATTATTGAAGAAGACTATTTGGTAATAAAAAAGGAAATATGCTTGGGCTCCACATTATTCAAAGATACAGATCAGGACAGCCAAAGATGGCTTTTTGGGGAGGGGGGGGAGGAGAGAGGGGGGAATGGAAGAGGAGGGTATTAAGTAGCAATTCTGTAAGGATATTCACCATAGTGAATACTGATGCAGATAGGTAGAACTAATAGTGGTACAACTGAGCTTCCTAATACTTTTTTAGCCCAAGTCGGCTCATTATTTCCATCAGACATTGGATTTCAAATATTTGCAGTGGTAACATCACAGACTATAGGCATAAGTAAAGTGATATTCAGTTATGCAAAGCTTTATCAGAGGGTAAATACCTGCACGTAGCATCATATTGGGACAAAAAGCTTAGATTGGCTTTGCCTGGATTATTTAATTTTATTTGGGAACATCTCCCAAGAGAACAGTTGTGGCTTACTTTTTGAACATGTTGTGTCCCACACATTCAAGAAAATGTTTAATTTTATTTTCGAAGTTGCTGTTTGTTGGGATGCAAAAAGAAGAGCTGCACTCACATCACCTAGGGGTATAGTTTCTCCTGTATTCTGCATTTGAACCTAGCGTCAGCAATTTCTTTATAGTATCTCTCTATGTCACAGGGCCTGTAGTAAGTAAAACAAGGGCTTTCTGGTCAGAGAAAGGACAGATTGAGCCTTCTGCATCCCAGCTGAAGTGGATGGGCTTTTTCAAGTTTTTTAAGCATTGATATAAGCTAAACTTTCAAGAATGCTCTAGCATTAATAGGTGTGTTTCCAGTTGCAGTGAGGATCTACAGTCTGTATGGGATGTGTACCTTGGCAACTGTTTTTTTTGTGAGTTTACTGAGCCCCCTCACCACAGCAATGGCTGCGACTTGGACCAGCTGTCAGAAGGAGTCATCAGAGAAAATGAATAGGCTCACTGACAGCTGAGATCTTCAAACTAAGGTGAGTCTTTCAAAATGATATATACTTGTCTTTCCTTTCTTGCTTTTGTACCTTTTTGCTCCTGAAAGTGGTAGAAACTATTATTTTGTCCTGTGTAGCAAAAGTTTTTGCATGTGCAGTGGGAGGAAGATGGCAAAAAATGAATCAGTTTCATTCTGTCAAGGAAAATTGATTAAAAATATCTATTAGGACTGAAGAGCACTTATCTGAGCCTCTCTTTAGCCAGTTCATATTGTAAAGAGCTTGATCTGCAGGGCAGCTGACAAGTCTTAATCAACTGTTTTCTAGCAAACCCTTTACAGAGGAGTATGCAAAGATTATAGTTATTTTCTCTTTGATTCTGGCATCTGTCCTTTACTACCTTTGGTGTGGTGTCCCAGGTAGCTGTCTATCCCACCTGAGGCTTACCTAGCCATGACGAGAGCTGCCAAAAGCCTTCCCTCTGGCTAGGTCAGAAGCTTAGTGCATTTAGAGTCTGCATTATACTGATTGTGTATGGTGATAATGAACACTGTGAGCTAACTACTGTCCACTTAAGTAGAAAACCACATACTGTTCACACCTATTTGAATTATATTGGAACTTTCCTTCTCTTACCTGTTGTAACTTTTCTTTGTATTAACAGATACAAATGTCTTTCAGGGTGGATGAATGTTGCCCACAATGTGTTTCTTTCAGACAGTCTTTGCAGATGAAATTTATGCCCATTGTTTCAAATTTCTCCAGCTCCTCTCTGTAGAATTCTTTGCAGAAGCCTTTTGACAACAACTTTGGGCCTGTAAGGGGCAAATAATGTGAAACACGTTTCTAATGAGCAATAATTACAGGTTTAAATAGCTGGCACAATCAGTGTTCAGTGATTTCATTATTAGATGGCACCGTAATTTATGCTAATCCTGATAACGGTTCCGGATGAGAGAGGTCCAGGCATAAGCGATTGCACTGCAATTATTTACACCCTGCATTTCTGAAACAATAGATATGGTAATTTGGAAATCAGATGACTATGATTTCATTTATTCTAGTAGGAAACACATGTAACAAGTTGTGTCAACAACCATAAAATTAAATAGGATTATTTGATTTCCAATTCTAGGTTTATTCCTTGTTAACTTTGCTGCCCTAAAAGACCCATGAATCAAAGGAAGTCACAAGAGGGGGAAAGGGAGCTTCATTTGTGGAGACCTGGAATTTTTAAATTTTGTCTTGTATTTGGCTACAGGTTCTCAGTGCAAGTGAAAGTGGGAAGTTGAACTTCATGAGTCTACTTTCATCTAGCTACCACCTTTGTAGTTGCTGCAAACAAAGCCAAACCTCTCAACCTTCTCCATCCATTCCTGACTTGAGTACCCACTTGTGCCTTTTAACTCCACTGGGCTCTTTTGCAAATAAACTGTCAATAAACTGAATTTTCAAATTAAATCATGCCAGTGTGGTGGGTGGCAGGGCATCCTGCCAGCTCTGTTCCAGGAGGGTGTGGCAGACTGCAATGCTTGGAAGGGAACATTCAGAGATGGGCCTGTCTGGAATGGTTGGTGTTTCCTCATAACTTTCATCCGGGAACTGGCACGGAGTGAACTGTGTTATTCCCATCTGGAGATGACACCTGTGATGAGACATGCCCCTGGCTGCAAAGTCACATCCCTTCATCCAAACTGTAGGCCTCCAAAGATAACTGAGTGCTAAACAGCCAAGGTATCAATAGAAATCTTAAATGGTGAAATGTATTACCAAATCTCAGGCAGTCCCCTAGAACCAAAGTGTCAGGGCTCATCTTCATAACTTTCTCAGTCTTTCCTCTGACAAACTGCCAACAGCACCTGCCTCCCTCTTCTTCAGATTAACCTTGATGGTAATCATTCCCACAGTCCCATGGTTCAGCTAAGCAGGGAGTATATTACAGATGTTTTAGGGGGGAAAAAGAAATGGAGGCTGGAGTGTTTTCAGTACGCAGAAGACTGAGAAAGCCTTTAGCAGGGGAACATGTACTTGAGTCTCAGGTTCATTCCTCAGCATCCCAGTCATGCCAAACAAGTCAATTAGACTGTTCATGTGTTTAAAGCCCACATGCTTTGTTGGACTGGAAAATCGTGTCTCTGTAACTGAGGTAATAGTCACTTAGACTTAACAATAGATTGTTAGAAGTTTCCTGGAACAATCAGGACTCTAGTCACTCTGCCAAAGTATTATTCACTGTAATTAGCACAATGAACATCACTAAAATTCCATTCACTGCACCTCTCATATGTTCCTCCTCTGGTGGACTTGTACAGACTTTCTTAACACTTCAAATTTGAAAATTACTGTTGGTATTAGTAAAATAGATGTACATTTTTTTAGTAAGTAGTTTTTTGTCTAAAATATGGTCTGGACACTAAAGACCAGTGTGCATAGATTGTATTTCCTTTCTGTGATTATTGTGACTTTCCTGCAGGATCCACACTGGAGACGGTAAAAGAAGACATGCAAATACTGTAGCTATTCACAAAGGAGAAACAATGTGTGCTGACGAGCTCATCAATTTGCAATATTTGTATCCTGGTGTATCCATAGTCATCAAGTATGTTTTGATGTGATAGAAGGAGGTCTGGGGTGACCCTTGTCTTACATAGGTGGTTGGCAGTATCACAAATACGGGGGAGTATCAGGACAGCTTTGTCAGCAGCTCAGCAGTGTCTGGGCTAGCAGGACTCCTGTGTGTTACTGTCTGTCTTTTTGGTGTGCTCCCAAGTGCTCTCACTTACTTTCTTACTCACTCCAGGGCTGTTCAGGCCTCCTGCTACTGCCCTCCCCAACCTTGTTGGGCAAGTAGCAAGGTCAGGCTGGCCTGGGTGCCATATTTAGGAGGCATGGTTACTCCTGGGAAGCTGAAAGTTGGTTTTGTGAAAGCTGAATGTCCATGTAACTGTCAACTCCCAGCAGAAAGGATGGGAAATGACTGCTGAACAAGCTTGTGTAATGCACATAATTGAGAGTAGACAGATGTGGAGGCTTGGAAAATCACATCCAGAAGCTTTGGTAAACCTTATCTGGACTGCTCAAGGTGTTTAAGCTGAGACATCTCATGAGGATGGCTCTTGCTGTGGTTTTGACACTTGCTACTTTCAGCATAGCTGGGATTTCTGATAATAGACATTCTTTGTGGTATTTAATTTTCTATTTTTGACCATAGCCTGACCTAGAAGGACACAAGCACAACACCTGCAAAACAGACAGGGGAAGCTATAAAACCCTCATACCCTAGCTTTTTATTTCTGCCAGCTTTATTCTTTTGAAGTTTTGTACAGGTGAAGTTACAGCTTAATTCTCTCTTTATATAAAGAAATTTGCCTATGTATTTAGTAGAAATATAAATTGCTAGAGGAGGAAACCTGATTGTAGAGTACAATGTGTTGTCAGTGTTAGAATGGTAGCTGTCAAAAGCAGACTATGTTGTAATCAGCTTGTCTTTAGCTTCATATGCAACCGGTTATCATACCAACTTTGACTTTAATAGTATCTCACACCATGTTTAGAAAAGGAACACTCCAGTGTCTTGATCTTTTCCAGGAAAATTTCTTCATTTAGAAGCTTAATTTCTTTCATTTAGAGGTTAGTTCCACAGAGCTCCTTCTTAATTTCACAGGATAATATTTTGTGTTTATGTGCTAAAACCAGTGGACATGAACCACTATATGTTGGAAACCTGCAGCATGCAACCTTGGTAAAGGGGTCTGCTTTCGTCATGGTTAAGATAAACAAAGATCTAACTGGAGGAAATATATCCATTCTAGAGTTGTTTTATGTGGAAGTTACAAATTGCTTTGTTGCTGTGTAATTTAAATAGTTTTTCAAAATGCTGGTGTTGAGCTATTGATATTTAAGATCACTGCATTTATCATCTTGGGGAGTAACAAAGTTATCTAAGTTCACGGACTCACTACTTAAAGTGGTACTGATAAAGAGCAAAGAAGAAATAACATTTAAAAATACAATACTAGTAAACTTGTGGACAGGAGTAAAGATTGATTTGAAAGGACTAGGTACAAAATAAAAAGGTTTCATGGTGTTGGAGAAATGATCTGGTCAAGGGTCAGGTTTACTGCATGGGGAGCAGAAAGGAAACTTTGTGAATGCAAGTGATGGCAAGTGTCATGAAGAAAAATACTCTATGCTAAAATGGCAGTAGTAGATTATCTTATTTTTGTATGCATTTGAAGGACCAAGATGGAAAGCAGGATTAGGTTGGCCTCTTGTAGCTGTGAGTAAATAATGTGAAAAGCAAACCATTTTCTTAGAAGAAAAGGTATAAATCTGACCCTTGCTGTCTCTGCAATTTATGTGAACTCTGGCAGGAAAGATCTACAAAAGAAAAGCCACTCAAGGAGGTCTAAGATTACTCAAGTTGAAGAAGACAAGTCAACTGTCAGGGTTAGAAAGAGAAGCTCATCTTGCTCACAGGGAAGCAAAGAGGATAGTCAAGAGGCTGTGGAAGCATACAGAGATGTGGCAGGGAGGACCAGTCATTTTTCAGTATTTGCCTTGGTCCCTCACGTCACATAAAGATACCAAAGTGATTGTGTTTGCTGTACACAGTGGTCAAGTTTTCCATGTGTATCAGC
Source organism: Lepidothrix coronata (assembly GCF_001604755.1). Lineage (NCBI taxonomy): Eukaryota > Metazoa > Chordata > Aves > Passeriformes > Pipridae > Lepidothrix > Lepidothrix coronata. The sequence goes on from NW_016690263.1 coordinate 264,454, forward strand.
TTCACTTGGTGTAAGTGCAAACAGCTGATGTGAGGAACTGGCAGATATTTCGGGATGTTCAAGAGCTTGTGACAAGGAGAAGAATAAGGTCTACATTAAGAATGGAATAAGTTTTTTGCTTTTGACCCTGAATACCTGTGCAGTCTATGAAATTAGTAATATTGCATTATGTTCTCATTTGCAAGGTTTCCTCAAAGATAAAATAACAAAGGTCCCCAAGAGTAGTGCCTTCAGAAATGAATGGCATTCAGTTGAAGCTAAAAGGGTTTTCTTAGGCACTGAAGCAGTGCCATGTAGTACACTTCTGTTTGTTTGAGTGATGGCAAGAATCACTCTTTGCTCTCACAGTACTTGGAAGTGAGTCAGGAAAATGCATAACATAATGCATTTTATACGAACATTATATGAATGAAAAAGTATAATAAGAACATTTAAATGAGTGCTCAGGTGCTGATCATCAAAACTGCATGTTTACTTTTTTGGGGGGTGAGCTTCATTAAAAACAGAATGACAAAGAACTATTTGTTCAGGCACCATCTGAAATGGCTGAGATAGAAGGAAAAAAGTGAGAATAAATATTTTGTTTCTCTTTTCCCTGATTATTTTCAAAGGCAAGAACTGCTATTTGTGAAAGGATGTCTAAGTTTCCATGTCTCAGATGCACATGAGATCCTGATGTACTGCTGCTGTGGGCAGCCTGGAGACTAGTTTGATTTATCTCTGTTGGTTCTATTTAGGACTCAGATGCTGGGTTTGGCACTGGAAGACACTGAACAGGATTTGAGGAAGGTCTGGCAAAAAGCCCTCTGCAATTCTATATATGAGTGTTTTTGATACGACTTAACCTGGCACTGCTTCAGTTTGCTTCCACATCAGTTGCTGGTTTTCCTCATGCACAATTTACGCAAGAGCAAATTTGAGCTTTATGTTCAAATTGTTTTGTTACCCAAATCTGTTTAGTTGAAATGGAGATTGGACTACTGGGAGAGGAAAACTCCCCATCCTGCTGCTTTGATCTTCCTGTGGACAGCATTTTCAGGACAAGAAACTGAAACAAACGTATTGCTAGTACTTGAGAGGAGAGCTCTTTCATTCCCTTTTGTAGAGGAGTTGAAAAATATTTTAAGTGGCAGAAATTGTTTGAGTTGATCTTTTTCCCTGAGTTTTTCAACTCTTGACAGTATTACATATTGTACTTTTCTCACCCCTTCGACTGAAGGCAGCTCTCTTGTGGATCCTGGCTTCCTTACACCTGACTCTCACTCCCATCATAGTCTTGCTTGGATTTAGCCCTTTTGAGTAAGGAACATCTTTTCATCATGTATCCCCAAATATCTGTCACAGTAGGATGTTTCCACCTGACTGAGGTATCAAGAAGCTACCATAATGCAAATAAAAAGTAGTAGCAGGAACAGCAGTACTCATTTATCCATCATTGGTACCTGAAGGAACGCTTGAAAATATGGCCAGAATGTACCAAATCCTAGCCTTGGGCAACCTCAGGGTACCATTGTTGGTGCTAGAAGTGTTGCACAGGGCACAGGAAAGTTTAATACATGAGGCATCTGTCAGGGGGAAAGAAAGGGAGAGTAAGATGAAGTGTTTATGAATGTTGTCTAAATAAAAAGAAAAGAATGAAGGTGTGGTATAGGATTAGAATAAGTAAATACAGTACCGTATTTATGAATATTGTACAAACAAAAGGTAACAATTGATTCTACTTGGAGACTTTATGACTTTTAAAGAGAGAATATTAATATTTTTATGATGTTTTAATCACTGGTTTAGAGCAATTCAACAGGCACTCCAAAATGCATTTTATATTATTTTTTTAAAGTGAAAAATGTATTTATCTTGCAATTTTTTTCTCCTGCATGTCTTTAAGAACTCTGAGAGAAGTTCAGAGCTGTAGACTGGCTCACAAGCATGAGAGCACTGCTGCTTTAAAAGCCATTTAATTTTAACACAACTTATTTTTGATGCAAGATGTACTGAATGGCTCAGAGAATTAGTAAAACAAATCTGAAGCCTTTAATTTCTTTATTTCAGTGTCTAATAGGCCCCAATTTTATAGAGATGCAGGTTTGTGTACTTCATTGAAAAAAAGACCAGACCCTGTAATTAGCATTAATTATCCTTTCTTGAGAGGTCTTTGGAAAAACGCCAAGGATTAACTGAAAAGAGAGACTGACATGTCTTCTCCTCAGGGGTTGCCTGAGTTCAGCATGGAGAGATTCCGCTGTGTGATGTGGGACCCTTACACTGGGCAGTCCCTTTAGTAGCTGCTTTACTGGAAGATCTAACTCCATCTTAACATCTGGGCTTTTGGGTTTGTTTTTTTTTTTCCCCTTAACAATTGGCTGGGTTGGAGGCTTTTCAATGTGGAGAACAGCTTTCCTAATTTCGTCCAATAAAGTATTCCTCCTTCTCCATTGGGATGATTATCTATAAGATTTCCCACATGAGCCTTACAGTATTTATTTAAAATTATATTTCCTGTGTATATGGAAAGCTGACACAAGTCATATGAAAGTAATTGATGTAATTTTAAGAAGATAAATAGTTAGAATTGTCCACCTCTGGGAAATGTATTCAACTAGATTCTTGCCCCTTAAAACACTTCCGTTAACTTTTGAAAGTGTTATTTATACTTACACCTTCAACTTTATTAAGCTGCGGACGTACTATACATCAGAAAAAAAAAACATTCAGGACTGCAAAGAAGAGGCCCCAAAGCAGAGCTGTGGTATAAGCACTGATACAATCCGCTATGTGAAAAGTTATTTTGAATTATTTGTGGGATTCTTAAATTATGTAAGAGGCATTTGTATTCCATGAACTCTATTTAACAAAGAAAGAATTCCCTCTTGCTCTGTAATAGTAGCTCTATTCTAGAAACCTGGTGGCATTCTCACTGCAGGGCAGCAAATGCTCAGAAGAATTTTAAGGATGAGAAGTGAAACTTCTAAAAGCCTCTACGTGTGTATCACCTGCACTTAAGGGACTTGAACTCTTACACTTACTGTGTTTCTCAGCAAATAAATCACACTGAGTGATTGCATAGATCCAAAGCAGTTGTTTGTATGGCTTCTGCACCATGTCTCCATTGTCACTAGGGAAGGACTGCCCTAAGCCCTAATGATGTCCATGGCTGAAAATTAATTCCCTTTACCACTTTTGCTCACATCACTTAGTCAACCTTTGTAGCACAAATAGTGTAGTGTAAACAATTCTCTAAGTAATAAGTATTCATTATTTTTTTCCTTATCCCTGAAGGGATATTTTGCTTTTGTTGTTATTTGGGCATGTATAAATTCTCCATACCAGCTTTTACAGTGCTTCAAACATTATCATTCATGTAAAATTGTCATGGCTAAGCCTACCCACACTGTCTGTCTTGCCTCAATAAAATGCCTCTTAATTAAAGCTTTTGTGAGTGGGGAAAAAAATTATCTGCAAATCCTTCCACAGCAGGGCTCAGAGGGCTCAAGAAGAGCCTTTAGGAATGGTGTCCCCAAATAAATTATTCTCCTGAGATGGAAATTACATTTTGCTACCTCTAAAAGTGCTTCTCTAGCTCTGATCAGGTTCCTTATGGATATGAAGTCCCTCTATCCTTAACTCGTTCTTTGTTTTCTATCTTGAAGCCTTGCTCTGGAGAGGTCTAAAATGAGAGTAGCTCCATGTGAGAAGACATCTTCAAGGCCAGTATTGAGACATTTTGTAGGACAAGGCTTCAGAGATATCACTCCACCAAATTTTTCATCTAAAGGTATTTGAGTTGTCATTTTCTTGTTAACGGTGGTTGTTTGGTTTTTTTCCCTCCCTCCTCCCACCACCACCTTTCTCCTGCGTACTTCTGTACATTTATTCTCATAAAATCACAGAGGAGCTCTATGCCTCAGATATTTACCAGGCCTCTTTCTAATTAGATGTGCAAAAGTCTTTCCAAGGGCTGGACAGAATGATGAAAGACAAGCAGCTTCCATTTGGAGACTTTTGAAATCTCATGTATGCATCAGTAGTATCTTTTCCTTCTCTCAGGCTGTCATCTCATCCCACTACATTTTTTACCACTTCCATGGCTTTCTTGAGATATATTGGATACTTGTAGATGCTGCAACATATTTTTCTACACACATTAATAATATATATGACCATGCTATTTTGAATTTTTTTTTTTTTTGTTAAATGCTGTGTGATAAATATAAGAACAGTGCTGCTTCTTTGCCTGATGCAAATATCTGGATATCCATTCTGCCATCAGTAATAAGATATTTTCTGCGTGCTATAAATAGGTGTTGCCGTCTACTGTGGAGTGACTCCTTGCCCTTTCCTTTGATGCCTGTGCCGAATTTACAACTAGCTGTCTTTAAAACACAATGAAATTTGCCTGAGGTACTTCTGAAAGCTTTACTAGAGTTTGGTTTAGTTTGACCAACAGAATGGATAGTGCTTAGTTGTATTTCTCTTTACATATATCTTAGTATGTGTTGCTCTCTCATTTCCTCCATCAATGATAAAGTACTGGATTCTCATCCCAGGTAGGTTAACTTCGATCTCATTAGCAAATTTGATTTATTTTAATATCAAGCTAGTTTTTTTCCAGAGTGGATTTGTAATTTAATTCTAGAATGGCTCATAAATTTCCTTAAGTAATGTTTATTTAGCAGAAAAGAAGACGGAGTAAATGTAATTGTAAAATGGTGAGTGTCTGTGCCTGTGAGTTTGCCAAAGGGGGAGAGGCAGAAGCATAAGGGTGTGAAAACTAGTACATACCTTCAGGCAATTTTTTAGTCTAACTGTGTAGGTTTCAGACGGTCTTGGCTTTCATCTTACAATTTTCAATCATTCCAGTAGGTGAAAATTGTTCTGTTTTGCTCCTAGGAAAGTGAGTATCCTCGTTGTGCTCGATATAATCAGCACAGGGAAGTGAAAAGTATCTGGAAATAGGAATTATTCATGCTGTTACTCACAGCTTTACTTGATTAAACTGATTCTGAAACTGACATGATGCAGCAAAGGATTCTGTGTGTTCTGACAACAGAAGCTGACGGGAATGTTTCTCTGCTGTATAAAGGCTGCTTTTTAAGCTCATCCTTGGTTTTTTGAAGGTGCCACATCCTCGGCATCTGAGCAGAGGGTTATGTGGCAAAAGGGTGTGATCAAGGCCTTGAGCTGACACTAAGCCAAACTCTGTTGGTGTACATGGTCTTCTCGAACTCACTGTCAGGTAAGGCTGGATGTAGCTGCAGTGTTGACAGAGATGTGAGGGGCAATAGGGTACTGCCAAGATGAATACAGGCTCTCTGTAATATGCTAGTTGTTATACACTCTTCACCTCACTAAATCTGGATTTGAAATTCCTCCAGCTGAATGCCTGTATGGGTCTCCTGATTAGATCTTTCATGCTGGTCTATCTCATAACAGTGCCAGTGAAGCCTGACAGAGACTCACTTCTTTAATTCCCGCCTGCACTGAAATGCAAAACTTTCCCGCAGTAGTTTAATAAATAAAGAGATATTTACCTAAGTGTTACTGAAAGGACCCAGTGTGACACTGCTGGGAACTGGCGCATTTTGTATATAGTGTGAACAGTGTCGGTACCAACTTCTCTTTGCTTTCTCTGCAGGGATGCCAGTGTTTTGGAGGTCCTAGAACATCCATCCCTCTACATGAATCAGTCATCAGCCTGATGAAGTTTCCACTGGGACAGGGAGTTTGCTAACTGGAATTGTCACACCTATGTTCTTGTCATGGCTTTTATAACAGCTTCAGAGTGATCAATTTGGGCCTGAATCATTCATTCTCCTACTTCATACCTCACAGAACACCTTAGATGTATTTTCCTTCAAATAGGTGTTTATCTCAGTCACGTACAAGGAGGAAGTTTCTTAAAGATTGGTTTTGTGTTGTGGCATGGAAGATGAGCTTATAAATATTTCAACAGACACTTATCTCCTTTGATGCCGTGCTGGTGGGTGTTGCAAAGTTGGCCTACAGCTGCTATTTGTGAAGCCTGGGGGCGGAAATCTTGTTTCTCAGGAAGAGTGAGAATGAAATTAGATGAGGTGTAACTCTATGTGAATGGAATAGCTTTTGGTAAGGAGAACACTAGTATAAAATCTTTATCCAGATTGAGTCAAGACACGTAGGAAAATCAGTAACTTCTTTAAGGTGGTTTATGTCAGAATTCTGTATAAGTACACAATTAACTCGGTTATGTACATGGTATCACCTTTGACTGTCAGTTGCTTCCTGTCTATCCTGGGCACAATTCATACTTACACATATGCCAAAGTGCTAAATCCTGTAGGAGCAGAAAGGATGGCATAGTTCAGTGTCATGTGCATTTTGGAAGCACCCTCAAATAGCATTAAGTGACCTAAAAGCCAGTTTGTGATATCTGTCAGGATGCAGAATGTGTTTTGGTACCTTTTTCCCTCTAATGTTGTGCCTGGAGGTCCTGTCACTTAGTATCTTGGTTCCATATGTAAGCCAAAAGGCCAAAGAGTAAATCTCCTGGAGGAGATATTGCCTGTCTCAAGAGGACAGAAAACAACTTCATGTTTGTCAAAAGAATGACTTGCAGAGCTATGCATGTGAGGTAATGCTCTGGTCATGTCGTGAAATAATATTTTTCAAATACTGACTTCCACTTCTATATCTCCTTTGGAGTGTGAACTGTTGTGGCAAGTTGCAGGGGCATTTTTGATCTGAAATTAAATACGGCCACCATAATGAAGTAGTTATTTGTGGTGGATGCTATCTGCATGGCTGAAAGGCAGCATATTATGGCCTGAGGTTGCAGCTTACTTTTCTTTTTAAAGCTTGCTGCTTTGGTCTTTCACTCATATCCTGTGCGACTTGAGTTCTCAGGATGCTTTCAGACTTCAAGAACTTACCAGTAAAACAGCTTTACTTTCCTTCTTTGTGACATGACATCAAAAATTTCAGATTATTTTATTTCAATATTTGTATTTTGGCTTCTTTGGAAGAAATAAGTAGTAGCACAGGTGTTCAGTTGCTGAAATTATTTCATTAATTTCCATCCAAAGATTAAATGGAAGTGAATGTCCTTGTTTCCCAAGAGCACAAGATAATTTGATTGATGGCCAGAGTGTTGGGCTAGTGACTGCGCTTGTGGTGAACAGAAATAGACTACTACTGCAAGATATCTTAGAGCTATGGAAGCTATTAAGCCAAAATTTCTATTAGGTTTTCCTTCTGGATCATCAAATCCCCCTGAAGTAAAAACTGTTGCCCTTGAGGCCTGTCAGGAGAACTGTGAAATAGGGTCTGTATTTACTGCATGGCTCTGATGCAATATCTTGGGAAATACTAAGTATTGCTATTGTATTCATTACCACAATAGGAAAACAGTGAAAATATTCAGACAAAGCTTCAAAAAAACCCCAGAAGAAACTTGATTTCAGGCATGGGTTTTCAGGAGTTAGTCATGGATGATAAAAAAGTCTTTAGCATATCAAACTGAGTACTTGGAAATTGTTAGTCTTGAGCAATTTTGAATTTTGAAACAGTGCTGAAGATACATCTGAGACCAACACTTCCTTTGAACAGTCTTAGCTTCCTATGACTGTTGGAAGAAACCAAATATTTCGTTTAAGTAGCTTTAGTGCACTTTCTTCTGTTTGGGCCCAACAAAGTCACAGGTCCCTGAGCTGTAATTTGCTGGCAGCAAAATTTTGATATTTCCTCAGAAGAGGTAAGGAAAAGTCTGCCTAAAACTCTGTTTTGTTCCTGGTAGACATCACTGCGTATATCTGAGTATTTTAGTTCTGTCAAAAAACATGGACTGAATTGTCATCCCCTTGGAATAAATCAAGTCTGTATATGGCCTCATAAAATGAACAGCAGGAATTTTCAGTTCTTGGCACAAAGCCATGCAAAAGGTACCTGAATCTTTCTTTTACTTTAACTGCACTCATTCCACACCACTTGTTCAAGATAAACTCCCCATTTTTTGCTGTTGGCCAAAAGCCTATAACTTGGTTTTGAAATATATGAATTGTTACCAAGCTCCTCTATTTATCTTTCAGTCTTTTATTTTCTTCAGCTATGCAGTAAACATCTTGTTACAACTGTCACTGAAAGTTTTCACCTTGACTTTTGTCCAGGGTCTCTATGAGGAAGAACCTTAGGCAAATATTTTATGTAGTGTCTAATACCTGGTGCATTATCCCATGTTGTGTGCTGGAGTTTATTCATTCCAAAAAGTTTACCTCTTCATTTGACTGTAATCCACATTTTCTAATGTAGATTTTTATTTTACCATATAATCCTTCGTTTCCCAGCTATGCTGTTTGATTGGTTTATCTTTTCAGATTGTTTTCTCTTCACCCTGATGTGGTTGAAGGTGGAAAAGAACAATAACCTCAGAACCTGGATGTTAACTAGACTACCTGTTTTCTTAGTTGTAAAGATAATTCTCCTGATTGCTTTGGATATCTCTAGTATGTTTTAGATTTTATCAGTGTGGACTCCAAAACACCAACTATAATGAAGTCTAAATCTAATGTACCATAGAAAATATTTTAATTACATTTATCTAACTTTTTATCCTTCAGTTACACACTGTTATCTCCTGGAGTTTTGAGATAACTGACTTCTTATTCTTCCTTCCTCTGCCCCTCACCTATCTTGATTTAGAGAAAAATATTTTTTACCTTTACCTGTTTTGTAAAATTTTCCCAATCCATTGCCTAAATACGCTTTTGTTTTCCTTTTAAGATAATATTGTAAAACATAAACTTCTTTTTTTTTTTTTTTAAATTAATCTGATGTCTTGGAGTTTATTCCTGCCACCATTGATTACATCAAATCCAGCTTCACCTCTACATACACCTGTCATTTCATCTGTTCCCACCTGCACAAGTTTGCTGCTATGTATTTTCATGATTTGTGTTGTAAATCAGCACACCTACATCTCAGGTCTAGAGACAGGAGTGTCGTTAGTTTAGAAGATTCAATTCTACAGCCTAAATGATGTAATGATTTCCAGAAAGCTTTTGAAAATAATTCTACAATTTTCCTCTATGACTTATTTTTCTTTCCCAATTAAATGGCCTTAATATTACAAAAATGACCTTCATGTTACATGACAAAAGTTGTATTGGAAGTAATGTACATAAATAAGCCAATTGAGAGTGGGACATGGGCTACTGGTTAGTTAGTTTACAAGTTGCAAAGTTTTGTTTAGATTTGTCAGAATAACCTAGACCTAGGATACAGTATCATTTTCCTGTCAAAGTTTGACGTTATGGAATTTCAGGGACTCTGTGTGCTATATGTTTCCATAGGCACAGAGCAGGAATATTTTTATCTTAGTGTCCCTTTATTTTAAGAGAATGAGACAATAGAAGTAGTAATAATGTGTGGAAGAAGGCCAGGTGACAAGAATAAAAGCCAGGGTCATGACAGAGTTCACCATTTTGAAGCAGGAGCGAAACGTGACATATACTAGTAAACTGCCCCCTTAATATTCCAGTAAGGAACAATGAACCCAATGAGAAAAGGACATGTTTTCTGAACCCCTCACCTCCAGCTGGCTCTTAGCTGACATACACAAATCATCCACTTCAGAAAATGCATTTTAACTTCATGTCAGTGCCTGCTTTTCAGGCTTCAAGCCAAACTGGAGAGACATTATGTGTGAGACCCCAAAGCTTCTTGCTGATCTGGGAATTTCTGATTATTTTAGTTTATCCGTGCTTTCTCCTGCTAACTTAGAGAAAAAGCTCCTTCTGTCAGAGGGAAAACCACGCCCAGTGTAGGGAGAGGAGATGGCCAGATAGAGAAAAATCTGTTGTGCTTCTGTGTGGACATTTCCAAAGGTTGACTATGTCTAAAAATAATAAAAAGAAAAATCATGAACTGGGTTCACTTTTAGACTTTCCTTAACTGTAATTTGGTGCTGACATGATCTCTTTTTAACTTCCAACCAGTTAAAGTTCTCCCGTTGACTCTGTTTGTGCTCGTCGGTGATTAGTGATGGCTGCGGTTTGAAGTTATTGAATTGGTAATTTTTCTTATACATATAGCCTTCCTTCTGAGCTTTTACATTTGCATTCATTCTTAAACAGTTTTTGCCTAATTAAATCAGACCTATTCAAACACTGAAACAGCAGAGCAAAGGTCAAAAAATGTCAGACACCCTTAACAACCTCTATTAAGTCTTGCTAAACTGAAAGTGCTCTTACTTTTGGTACAGAAATGGCATCTTAGACTAAAATAATTGATTTGACCTCCAAATAGATACATACTACCAAGAACTACACTGAGCAAAAGGAGTAAGAAAGGGATAAATGAGCTTAGGAGAAACTGCTCCTTAGCCCAAGTCCCCACACGGCACTGGGAAGAGAAGTATTTTATCACACTGTGGAGATTTGAATGTAAAGAGTGCAAGCAATGAAGTGCAACAAACTTACCACTTCTTCTATAGGATTTATTTTTAAGCTGGGGAGAGAAAGCAAAAAGCACTGTACTGCATTCAGTCAACATATCAAAATTATGCTCTGTATGTATGGAGGGATTTGATACTCTGTGAGGGTAGTTAAGCTGCTTGGACCTGAAAAACAACTAGCAGGAAACTCTGAGACTTCATTTAATTTTAAGTGGCAAAGGCTGCCTTGTGTGTGAAAAATAGCAAGTTAGGTAAATTGAAGGCTCTTGCACCACCATTTGGTGTGGATGTTTTCCTGACAAGTCTGAGATTTGGGGTTCAACTTGCTTTTTACTCTTGTATTTAGAGAGGGAGAGATCTTGCATCTGGAAGTTATGCCTGTGCCTGCAAAGAACACAGAAAAAGAATGGATAGAGGTCTTCTAATGGCTGGAGCTTAAGGCTGTGCTGCAGTCAGGAATGAAGTAGAAAACCTGATTCTCTTCCCTTCCACCTTTATTTTTCCCAGGTCCTAAAGTATTTAGTCAGTCGGGGTAGAACAGCCTTTACACCTGCTGCTCTATGACTGGGAGCATTCCCAGCTTCACTGACAGGGCTACTATTGCTGGGTGTCACTAGAAGCAGCAGAATTTGCATGAGTGTCAGAAGTCTCTGAAACCAAGCAAGGTGATTGCCATGTATGCGTGAGCAGACGCTCCAAGGGCCAGCCAGCTGAAGTTGGAGCCTAAGAACTCCTCCTTCCTTTGAGAGCACAAGAGCTCATTCTATTTCCAAAACATGCCCATAACAACCTCAGTGTTTAATTCTTTAAAGTGTTAATGAATGTGATGAGAACATGGGAATGGCATCAGCAACACTGTGCTTGACAAGCCCTAGTCTGCAAAATGAAGACCAAACGCAAGTTATGGATTGAAGCTGATAGGAGGTTTAGAAGTAGAGACTCCTGGGACTTCTTTTTGATCCTGTTGGGGCAGAGAAGAACATTGTACCTACCTGTCTGTTATAAGAGACAACTCAGGTTGTGTGGGGAGGTCTCATTCTGAAATAGTCAGATATGCTCTTATGCCTTAGGTCATAAGACAATGCTGCAATACCATTCTTATATTTTTGTTTGTTTGCTTGTTAGAGGTAAATCACTATATGTCAAAATGATAGTTAAAAATCCTACTGAATAAGGTGTGAGGTTAGAAATAGATCTGGACTTTCAAAACATGGGCTTTTTTTTGTTTGTTGTGTTTGGGTTTTTTTCTCCTTGAATTTGATTAATAGACACTTTTATGGAGTTAGAATTATATTTCAATGACATGAGTAATGAAGAAACAGGACTTAGGTCATTTAGGCTTCAGAAAACAGTGGAACAAATTTTTTTGAAACACTAAGTAGCTTTTCTGATCTTTGAAGCCACAACATGGCACTAAGGCAATAAATTCTTTGTGATTCTCAAGACCAGCAGGAAGACCAAAAACATCACTAGTGAATAAGGAAGAGTAGCGATAAATTCTGAAGTTTTGTGGTGGTTGTATTAACAGCCCTCCTTGGTGTTTTTACTAGATGGTGGTGGACTGGAGGAATCCCTGGGAATTTGCTAAATTACCCAGATACTAGAATCCTTTTCCACTGGAAGTAGTGACAGCAGAGAAAGCAAAGACTGAATACATCAAAGAAAATAATTTTTAGCCCAAGCAGTCAGTGAGGTGTGTGAATGATTGGAGTAAAATAAAAATGTTTTCTGACAGGAAAGGAATGGATTGGTTATGTGCAGAAGTAAATCAACTGCACAGAAGTTTAGTATATGGTGAGAATCAGCTACATGGAAGGCAACACTCCCTAAATGACCTTTAGATCTTCATAGCTCATAGTTCATTAGTTTGAAATTACTTGGATGAAAATGGCAAACTTAGCATGTGCCTTTGAAAATATAAGAGTATTTAAAAGTAGCTTTCTGAGCACTTGGATAGAGGGCTGTTTGTAAAGAGAAAACCAGCTTGATAAAGGAGAAATGAAGCTGCCTCATCCAAGCATGTATAATAGCTATTGCTATTCAATACGGATGAAAGGTTTTTCCTGCAGCTAATGGAAAATTCAGCTTCTAGGGTGTCACTAATTTTGATAGAGATTTCAATGTCTTCAGTTGTCTCATACTTGAATGGGATGTGCAAATACTCTTTCATAGTCTTTTGTTTTCTTGTGTGTTGAATCCAAAATTACTGACCCTTGGTGCTAGGACCATGTTGCTGATAAATGCTTAAAAAGTTGCCTGTGGTAAACCTAATTTCTGTCTTGACTTTAAACAGTCCCATCATGTAATCTGTCTTTTCCTCCTATCCACATCTTTTGCTAAAGTAATCTTCATTATGAGACCTTAAATTTTTTAGTTAAAACCCGGCCAAACAAAAGCCCAAACAAACCCCACACAACCTATTGCCTTTTGGGTATTGAGTTTGCATGGACAGGTTTTTGGCAGTGGCAAGGCTACAGGGGTGGATTCTGTGAGAAGCTGCCAGAAGCTCCCTCCATGTCCAACAGAACCAATGCTAGGTGGCTCAAAGATGAACCTGCTGCTGGCCAAGGCTGAGCCAATTGTGGCAACATCTCTGTGATAACATATTTAAGAAGGAGAGAAAAAGTTATTGTGCAGACATAATTGTGGCCAGAGAAGAGCAGAGTGAGAACATGTGAGAGGAACAACTCTGCAGTCACCAAGGTCAGTGGAAAGGGAGGGGGAGGAGATGCTCCAGGCACCAGAGCTGAGGTTCTCCTGCAGCCCATGATGCAGATCATGATGAAGCAGGATGTGCCCCTGCAACCCATAGAAGTCCACAGGGGTGCAGAGATCCACCTGCAGCCCGTGGAGGAGACCCACGCTGGAGCATGTGGATGCCTGAGAGGAAACTGTGAACCTGTGGGAGGCCTGAGCTGGAGCAGGCTCCTGGTAAGGACCTGTGGACCCATGGAGAGAGGAGCCCACGCTGGAGTAGGTTTTTCTGGTAGGACTTGTCACCCTGTGGGGGACCCACACTGGAGCAGCTTGTGCCTGAAGGGACTGCACCCTGTGGAAAAGTGACCCATGTTGCAGCAGCTTGTGCAGAACTGTTGCCTGTGGGATGGACTCGCGCTGGAGAAGTTCAAGAACGACTGTCTCCCATGGGAGAGACCCCATGCTGGAGCAGGGGAAGAACTCCTCTCTCTGAGCAGCTGCAGAAACAACCTGTGATGAACTGACCATGAACCCCATTTCCTGTCTCCCTGTGCTGCTGGGGGGAGGAGTTAGAACTTGAGAAGGAAGTAAGGGTGTTTCCAAGACTTATTTTACTTCTCATTATCCTGCTCTGATTTAATTAGCAATGAATTTAATTAGTATCCCCAATTCAAATCTGCTTTGCCCATGACGGTATTCGGTGAGTGATCTTTCCTGGTCCTTTTCTCAACCCATGAACCTTTCCTTATATTTTCTCTCCCCTGTCCATCTGGGAAGGGTAGTGATAGAGAAGCTTTGGTGGGTGCCTGGTATCCAGCCAGGGTCAATGCACTACACCATTCTTCTCATCCTGCATTTTATGTAACATTTCCTTATGTTCCATTTGATCATAAATGGAATTTTAGGTGCCATGGAGTAGTAACTGGCTAAAGCTCGGGTTCAGCTATGGTTTCCACACTTGTGTCTAAGGGTCCACTGAAATCAATAAAATTTCAGTAGCATTAGGAACTTTAATACTTTTAATCTAGCCCTAAGTGTTCATGCGTTATGAAGGACAATAAAGTTCAAATATTTATTATAAGGTGTCAAAACATGAATGCTGTGGGATGCTTTGAACCAGTGTAAGCTCCTTGAAGCCACTGGCATAATGCTAACTTTCACAGGGTGAATCTGGCTTATTATCCAATACTTTTGCAAAGAGAGGGCCGTGTCAACCAACTTCAGACCCCTTTTAATACTTCTATTCAAACTCTGCACCTGGAGAATTGTGTTTATTTTGTTTAATTTTTGACTCAATTATCTATTGTTTGTGCTGTTCAGATATACCATTCTGAACACAGCATTAACATGAAACGCTTGTTACTTCACGCATGCTGAGCACACTGTTAAATTATTGCATGCATTGTAAAGCTCAGTATTATCAAGAGGCTCTGCTCCACTTGTTTTTTTACTTTAATCAAAAAGCAGAGCTATCTCGATAAAAACCCATTTCTTAAATTTAAAAATACAATGTACGAGATTCATCTACCTTTCTATGAAGCCTGGAGTGGGATTCCTGGAAATATGAGACCAATTATTTCTTAGTGGCTTAAGAATAGGAGCTGTGTGCAGCAGCATTTCTCTCTCAGCCTTTTCCATTCAAAAGCTTTATGCAAGGCCTCAACTATGACCATGAATGTAGCGAACCAACACGGGTTTGATGTATTTTGGAGCAGAACGATCAAAGCTTTAGTTTGACATGTGACTGCTAAGAGTAGAAAAAAGGGAACCAAAGAAGCTCAAAATATCCGGAAGTGTCTCAGGAATATCTTACCATGACTCTTCCTGCAAAGCAAATATCATATCTGTCCCTGCTGCAGGGTGCTAGGAGAAGTGTCAGAGTGTGACTTCATTGTGCCAATTTTGTTGATTTATTTATTAGCTGCTTTAAACAAGACCTAGCAACTTTTCTGGATTTTCTTCTGCCTCTTTTTTCTTTGCCTGCTTTTCTAGAGCAGGATGCAGACTGGTTGTCTGTTTTGCACACTACAGGGGACAGTGCTGCCATTGTTGTTCATTGGTAAGCATTTTTGTCCATAATTCTTTTGAAGACAGTTTTCTTTGTTTGGGGTCTGAATCAGAGGTAGGTGTATTTTAGGAGGTGAATGTAAACTTATCTTGTGATATAGCAAGGATCAGATATCCCTCTCATCTGCAAGGAATACAATGTCACCAAGGAATGCTGTATTCGTTGCTTCATCCTTCTGATGTGCCAGGGACCTCATGTTTAAAGCAAAGTATGTTCTGCTGCTTGCATGAGTTGCATGCATTCACAAGTTTTTAAATGTGCACTTAATCTGCACATTAAATATTAAAGTTCCTCATAACAACTGGGTTACTGGGTTTTAAATTGCACGTCTCAACATCACAAAGTGGTTCTTTCAGTGAGTGCACTTTTATGGTCTTGTTATGCAAAGAAGATGATAGCAAGCTTTGTTAGAGCCCCTGACTGTCTAGGAAATCTGTGAGTTGATGGGTTTGATATCCCAGATTTTGTTCAGACAGTTCTCTTACAATTCAAATAATTACATTGCCCAATAAAATCAGAGAAAAAAATATTTTAAGAAACAACAATCTTAGTTGGCCAGAGGGTAACTACTTTTATTATACACAGGGGAAACATGAAACCTGCTTGTATTCCATGAAAAGAAAGGGATCAGAGTATTTTGTCATACGGATGTAATACTGAGAAAACAAACTTGGCTTCAGTTTTCTTAGATGTCAGCACAGGATTTTTTTTTCTCCATAAATGTAATTAATGGGGCTCTACCCAGTCACAAAAAAGGATCTAGTACTTGTCAGTATGTTCTACAGGCAAACAGGGAAAAACTCTTAGAATTGAGGCTAGTAAGATATGCTTTCAGAGTTAAACCTGTTCATCCTGTCTTATACTGGGATGAATGTAATCTGGTTGACTGCAAAGGAATTTGAGAACTAGCATTTCAGCTTTGGCAATGGAGTAAGAGTTCAGTTTTCTGCAGTCTAGAGCCAAAGTCCGCTGACTCTAGTTTGTCTGGACACTTAACCCCATCTATCTCTTGAAACGGCTTCTCCAGAGTTTTAATTGTCATTGTGAAAGGTTTTTTCATGTGAAGTAACAGCTGGGAACAATGCCAGACTTCTTTGCAGCGGACCTACTAGAGGTGTATGGATTTTTGATGGGTTATTTGTGAATGATAACCTTAAGAAATCAGGAGGAATTATCCTTCATTATCCTTAATTATCAGCATAATCAACATGTGTCACTGATTGTTCTTGGAAATATCCAACATGGCTTGACTCTGACCACTATACATAGGGTGGTACAATTCTTGCTTCAAAGATTTTACATTTCTGGTTAATGATATTGCACTGGTTTTGGGAGGGAAAAAGTTATGTGATTATGTGAGCATGTTTTCATGTGATAACTATATGCATAAGGTAGCCTTCTATCTTCCTGGATGCTCCAAGTAGAAATGACATGCCCACAGACGAAGATGCATTAAGAAAGAGAACTAGCAGAAGGACTTAAAGAAATGAAATTGGGAATGACATGATTGATACAATGATGAAGGGAAATCATTTTGGTTGTTGGTGTTTCCAGTAGCATTGACAAGTGAGTGCAAAATTACTATGATAATGTAGTTTTAATATCTTGGCAGCAGCTCTGGAAGCTAGCCTAAAAGGGCATGAGGAAAGGGTCCCTCAAAGTGGAAAAGGAAAGAGGCAAAAAGTGTTTGCAGTTTGACTAGAATGATCCTTTCTATTTCAGCTGGCCCTAGACATGCATGTAGAGTCAGAAAAGGCAGATAGAATCATAGAATAGAGTCATAGAACCATTAAGGTTGGAAAAGACCTCCAAGGTCATTGAGTCCAACCTTTGACCTTGTCAACTCAACCATAGCACTAAGTGCCACATCCAGTTGTTTCTTGAATGCTTTCAGGAATAGTGACTCCACTACTTCCCTGGGCAGCCCATTCCAATGCCTGACCACCCCTTTAGTGAAGAACTTCTTCCTGAACCTCCCCTGGTGCAGCTTGAGGCCATTTCCTCTTGTCTTGTCACTAGCTGCGTGGGACAAAAGGCGAACCCCTACCTCTGCTACAACCTCCTTTCAGGTAGTTGTAGAGAGCAATAAGGTCTCTCCTGAGCATCCTTTTCTCCAGGCTAAACAACCCCCACTCCCTCATCTGCTCCTCATGTGACTTACACGAAGAAGTAATAAATAGCTCAGTAGAGGTGAGGTACAGTTGCAGCTCATTGACACACAGCACACAACAGCAGCAGAGGAAGTTCAACAGCAGACTTTAAAGGGATGTATTTTGCAAAGGGGAAGAGGCTGAACCCTGATGGCTTACCCAGGGGAGACAGTCTGGGCAACCTAGTTTTGACTGACCTGAACCACAAAAAGAGCCAAACATTCCAGTGTTGCAGATTCACTCTTTGTTGGTGGTTTTTTTTTTTTTTTTTTTTTTTTTAATGAAATTACAGACTTTGAGCCCAGCATCTTGTCGAGGTTTGGAAGCTGTTAATTCACTTGTCTACCATTGGTTTCTGTGTTGCCATAGTTATTATATTGCCTCCTTGCATTGGCTAGCCAAATGGCCAATCCACTCTTTGGCCCAGCAGCCCTTATAAGCTGCGGGAAATTTGAATAAAGCTCTTCTTCGCTGCTGGATTCCCTTCATGGTCTCTGTCTCCTGGCTTAAGCACCTCTGCCGCCTGTCCCTGCCATGAGGGACGGGCGGTGGGGGGATGACTCCAGCCCTGAAAGCCTTCGCAGAGCGGCTGGCAGTGACCCCCCAGAAACCCCTTGAACTGCTACAGCAGCTGAAAAGCCTGCTGAATGAATTTCTTTATAGATAGAAGGGAAAATCTGTAGTTTGAAACAACCACATGTGACAGTTTTGACAGAGGGCTCATGAAATCACAGGGAACATGAACAGAATATAGCACTTGGGTTATCCTGTCAACCCACCTTCATTTTGCTAACACTAACTGTCTCATCCTAGCCAGCCAGTACTCAGAATCACCAAAAAAACCCACCCCAACATAAATACGTTTTCTGCTAGGTGAACTTTGCATAGAAAAGCCCAGAAATATCACACTTGATTACCTGAAACTGCTTATGCTGCCTGCAGCTGAAGAGAGTGGCTGTCATCTTGCAGTGTGTGATTTGGGGTAGGATTAGATCTGCTGTAGATCAGCAGCTGGTAAACTGACCACAATTCCACTGGTGCAATGGTGCATTGCCACCAGCAGTGCTTGGCACTGCTGGACAGTAATAATGGATCCACCTGGAATACAATCATCTTGTGGTTAGATCAGTTTCCTCAAAAGGAAACTAAATAGAGGGTGAGAGTAACAGAAAACTGCCTTTAAAATAACCTGATAGTCTGCAGATTTCTGTGACATCTTAATGTTCTTATTGTACAATAAAGGGAGTAGATTATAGCTATTAATGTGGGCAGAACTATTGTAAAGGGTTTTAACGCTTGTTGTGATGCAGCAGATGCTTAAGCTGCAGGTATCTGCATACTGTTGTTTGTTCCCTCTTCTCTGCCATGGAGAAATACTGTTAGTGTGCTTCTGGGGAGAGCTGGACCCAAGGGACATGAGAGGCAGAGGAGCAGGAACTCTCTCAAGTATGGCAAGAGTCAAGCTGGAATCCCTGGATGGTAAGGGTCCAGCATATGTGCAAGGCACCACTTCCCTGTGGTGTTTCTGATCTCCATACACTGAGCACTCTCTCCTGCAGAATTTTGCTTGCATCAGGCATCTTTATATTTCTGCAAAGCATCTTAGGTGTCAGAGGGGACTGCTTCTTGCTTCAGACTCTTCTTCCAAGATGAGAAGATGAAAGAATAACATGTCCAAGATACTACCATCCTTCTTTTAAATGTAAATCAAGGTGGTTAATGTATTTGCATAAAAGATGTCCACCTAGAAAATCAGGCATCATAGGTGTTGTTCAAGTGAAGCATTTTCTAGCAATCTGGCTTTGAGATAAAATGGATAAATTGTAGCTGAGCCGCAAGCAGAAAAAAAAATGACAATGCTCTCCAAATCAGTGCCAGGTGTTGTTCTCCTTTCAGGGGTCAAGAAACATCCTGAAGTTATTACAAAGATCATGGGCTTGACTTACAATGGATTGTTATATGTTTACTTGTTCTAAAAATTCAAGCAGAAATTTTCCTTTCCCTTGTCCTGCTGTAAAAGAAGGATGTTGACCGGGAAGAGGAAAGGGGTGATTGACTATACAAAAGAACTAGCTGGCCGATCTGCATTCCAGAATAATGGCCCATCAAAAACTGCAGGGAGGGGAGAGGAGTTTTTCTCCTCCTCTCCTTACAAACGGGGAACACTTCACTTTGTGCCTTAACGGGGGCAAGGTGTGTTGGAAAAGCTCGGAGGCCATTTTGCTCTTGACCTGGTCATCTGTCTGTTCTCCGGCCTCAGTTTGTCTACAGTCTGCTCTGTCACCAGCTGAATCTGCTCAGATTTCTTCGTAGAGTTTGTGCTCACCGATGAACAAAGGGGGAGTCCTGTCTACAGCCAGCCGCAGACAGTGTGAGTTTAGTGGGAAAGAAACCGCCTTTCTTTCCCCTTTCTTCCCCTTCCCCTCCTTGGTGGGGGGGTGAAATCTCCATTTTTGGCTTCTCCCATGATCCAAGGCCCCCACGCGGTGACAGCTGGAGCCCAACAGTGCCCTCTGCCGACCAACACTGAGCACTGCAGGATCTGTTCCTCCAGTGATCCAACAGGGCTCCTGCCAACCGTGATTAGAATCGCGCCAGAGGACAGAGAAGTATCAGACTGTTTCCTTTTCGAAGGGGACTTTTTGGGTACAGAATTATTGCTTAGTTGTTTTTGTGCTCTGTTACTGTTTTTTGCCAATATACATATATCCTTTAATAAAGAGTTGTTATTTCTTCCTTTTTCTGTACCTCCTCGATTGGATCCTCTTAATTTTGGATTTACAATTGCTGAGAGAGAAGAGTTTAGTCTACCCCATAACTCACCCTCCTTAGCAAAACACTCCAGTTTCTTTAAGCTGAGACAGGGATCAATGCATTCCTTCAGTTAGAGACTCCCGTAAGACTCTGTGAGGAAGCATTGACAATTTCTTATTACTTCTACTTTGTGTAACCTAATAGTAACCTGACCAATTCTCCTTAGGCTCCCCATCAGATATGTATATAGGAGTCATAAGCTCTGTGCTCTTGGCAGAGAGGTTGTGATGAAGATATACCAAATCAGATGTAATGACAATAGCACCCATTTTTTAATTTTTCCCATTGATTCATGAATACACTTTTGCATTGGAAATCTCAGCAGAAGAAAATCCTTGCTGTAAAAAGATTGTTTGCACGGAATCACTCTCAGGTTTTACTTGAATTTGAAAACTGAACTCAGAAAACTCTGGTGCCAGCAACTGGCTGGAAATATGTCAGTGATGCTTCTCAGATGAGGGTGCAGTAGCCTTGGATCTGCTTAGGGAGCACAGGTAAGTCAAAGGAGATATTGAAAATTTCAAATAGATACTGGACTCAGTGTTTCCTTACTAGACTCACTTATTGAGAGGAATATTCTATAAGCTGACCTGAGGTACCTCTGTTCT
Organism: Lepidothrix coronata; assembly: GCF_001604755.1. NCBI lineage: Eukaryota > Metazoa > Chordata > Aves > Passeriformes > Pipridae > Lepidothrix > Lepidothrix coronata. The sequence goes on from NW_016690263.1 coordinate 285,214, forward strand.
ATTGACCTGAGGCACCTCTAGCATTTTAATAATAGCATCTGTAGACAACATAAAGCCTTGTTTAATATTTTTTAAATATTAGTCTCTCTCCTTGGAAGCATATGTGATGATATCTAAAATATTTATTTAGCTAAAAATTATGAAAAATTTTAACTGAAAGAAAAATCCAGTACAGTAAATCCCTGTATGTGAAGCTTAGTGAATGACCTGGCAGAGGAGAAAACCCATGTGTTTTCACCTCTGGACTGCATGATTTTTCAAAAAATCTTTACATTTAAGTCAGTCAAATTCAAGTGAATACATCTATCAGCATTTGGTCTTGGTCATCTCTTATTTAATTACTTCCTGGGCTCAATAACCACAATCTTTAAAGAAAAAGCTAATGAAAAAGGCAGTTAGAGATGTCTAGTGAGTTATGAGGAAGAAGAGCCAATTAGATGACCTGCCAACATAATACTTGGTTAATTCTTTTTTTTCCAAGGTTAGCTGGGAGCTTATATGTCTCTCTTACTTCATAAGTCTCTGATGAAAGAAAGGCTTTCCTTACCAGGATAGAAATAGTTGTACCTAATAGTCCAGATATAGAAAAATCCTTTCACTGACTGTGTAATTAGGTGTAGGTATGCTAAGAGGATGACTATACTATAAAAAGACCACTTTTATGGAACTCTGCATAATATTCTGCTTTAAGTCAAAATTCAGAGAAATCTGACAGGCTATAAAGTACAATTAAAACTAAGTACATCAGTAATAAGAAACCACAAAGCATGCATAATCATGAGATAAATGACCTCAATGGACAGATGATGATGAGCCAAGGAGAAGCCAAGGTCAATTATCAGAACTTCTAATTTTAATGCTATAATTAATAATGAATATTTCAAGAAAGAATGTTTAAAGAATAATTGTATTCTAATATTAAAACCTGTTAAACATTAAACTTATACAATTTATGCAAATTAATCTGATAAGAAGAGACAATTAAGGTTTATAATTAGCAGATAAATACAAATGATCCAGTGATGAAGGTCTTGGTTTCTCCTCTGTCTTAGGAGACAATGTAATTGATTTTTATAAATGCTAATTTATATGCACTGCTAACCATTAATACATTGAAGAGATCATTTATTAAATTAGAGATGAATAGTGGTGTATGCAAAGATAGTACCTGAGTTTTCAACATCCTAAAGATGAAAAGGAAGTAGAAAGAAATCAAAACTTTGAATGTGATTTTTCTTTGTTTCTTACTTTTTCCCTACAACTTTTGACATGCCAAGTGCGAGGTATATGAAAAAATAGTTTAGTGGAGACAAACAGTCTTTGTTCAGTAAGTCTTTATGTGGCAGTAAGAGGGATTTTTGGCACAATCCTTACCTTTTAACATTTGTTCTCATGGACTAGAAGTAATGTGCATTCTTATTTTGCTTTGCTATGCTTTTTCTTTGTGTTTTTTTTTGTGGGAAGATGGCATGTTTGCCCTGGAATGAAGCTGGTTTTAGCAGGGCAGGGGAAATTTTTCAGGATGAGTGTGCTAACTTGGTATTCTCTTAAAAACAGTCACCTCCTTGCTTTCTGAGGTGCTACATTGACTTCCTGCTTTTTTAAGAGTTACTGACTTCTCTTTTTAAAATGTAATATGGCATTCTGCCAGCTCCTGTACTTATGAGTAAGTATAATAAATTTCCCTCCTCTCTTATATTTAAATCTCAGTATTAGTGGGAGTTTTGAACCAGCTATAAAAAGGGGTTCATTTCACATTATATTTTGCATCCACCCTCAATACTGTAATGATATTTAGCTTTGCAAATGCAGCTGCAAACAGTAGTTTCAATAAGTTAAATATAGCTTTATCTTTCACAGCTCTTCCCCTCTCCTCCTTTATTTTCCAAGAGGTTATTGGCTGAACTGCAGCAAAGCATATGCTTGCAAAGCAGCTCCATGGAAGTGCCTCTCAGTGGCCCAAAGAAAGCCCTAAAGGGTCAAGGAAAGGGAAATGAACCATGCTGTAGCAGATCTGATTACCTCTAAGATTAAATTTCAAACAAAAATATGAGAGATCTTTGCAATATCTAGAATTGCAGTCTATTTTAAAGGATGCTTAGTAATTTTCCCCCCATTTTTCTCCTTACTCCTCCTTGGTATTGTAGTCTGTGCTGAATTGCGCTCTGTGGAACTGTCTTGGGAGGTCATTTCTACAGGAGCTTCAGAAAGTATGGAGGTATAGGCAAAATTTGCACCTACTGATGCAATCAGTGGAAAATCCATGGTCTTACATCAGGGAGTGTTGTGGTCTGCTGGATTCAGTGGGGCTTCTTGATCTAAATCCATGCAGAATTTGACTTAAAAAGACACGCATTAGTTTTCTGCCCCCAAGAGATATGATACAGCCCAGGGTATTCTTCTGAACACGTTTCCTGTGCTATCACAGCCAAGTAAGGAAAAGCACACTTGTCTTCTCACACAGATCATCTTCTAACACAGATTAGCTGGAGATATTCACCGTAAATCAGAATTATGGCCCTCTGCTTCTAGATGTCAGTATGATATGCTTCTTCCTGTTTCTGATATCCTTGAACGAAAAGTACTGTCGACCCTCTGTGATAACTCCACAGTATCTAGTGTGGTACTGATGTAGGCATTATGGAATAAGTGTGTCTGCTTTTAGTGGTACATTGAAGAGATATCTGTTCCCTAATTGTTGGACAATGAAATCAAGTCAGATGCCGATTTGCCCTCCCCTGGGAGGATCATATTTTAGTCATATTTTAGCCCCCCCACAAAGTGTGATTTTGGCAAATAGCAGCCTCTCATGACTGTTACCTGCTCATCAAGTACATCAGTACTCAGAACAGGAGAAAGGAAAGCTACTTTTAATACATTTTCAGAGGCCTTTTGCATTGCCTTTTAATCCTAGGTAGCCAAATGTGCAGACAGAAAGCATGATTAGGAGGAGGAGATGTGAGAGTTGGACTTGCCTGAGGCTCTCGGGGCTTCCTAACTCTCTGGTGTGGCCAGAGCCAGCTGAAGCAAAAGTGTAAAATGGAGGTGGAGGGCGTCTATAGGCTGGGCGCTGGAGCAGCCTGGCCGGTGGTGGGCTGCAGCCTTTTTGATTCTGTCAGGGTTTCAGCATTGCTTTTGTTGTTGTTGTTGCTGCAGTGATTCAGCATTTTGCAGTGAAACCTGTTCTACTGGGAATTTGCAGGTTGATTAAAGCAACAAGTCTCCATAAAGGTCTAGAGAACAATTCTCTTGGAAATTCTGAGTGTAAGGCCTTTCTTTGCCCCCCCAGTCTTTAACGAGTCTTAATATAATTAGTAGATTTTTAGTGGAAAAACTTGTTACCTTCGATTCTGGAGATGAAAGTCCAGATATTTCTGAAACACTTAATAACATAACAGATGCTGCCCTTGTATTAAGATGCGAGAACATGGCTTTGATTAAAAATAGGCAATTCCAGGACACACTTAAAAATTACCTACTATGTTTGGTATCCCTCCTCTCCTCTCCCGAAAGGTTTTATATCTATCCATATTCAACTGTGGTAGCTTTTACAGTCTCTAGAGCTCATAGCCTCGTCTAGAGGCTGAGTACTCCCTGAAAACACTCAAGCAAAGACCAAGCTGAGGCTCCTATCCTGTCCTAATGATACAGGTGGCAGCCACACGAAGGATGTCTTTTCCATTTCAACGCTGGAAATCACGTAGTAAGGACTGCTTTTAAAATTATTTTTCTAGTAAAATAATGCTACAAGATCAAGTCCCTGACAAACATATGTCATGTTGAGATCACAGTTACTTGGTTACTTCAGAAGCCTGGAAATTTTGTCCTTTGTTGCTCAGAAATCTGATGGGTGAAATGATGATTCAGGATGCAGTACAGTGTGAGCATGGATGTGAGGGTCTACTAGAAGGGAATAAAATCTCTGGAGACATCCTTTCCTATACTCAAACATCTTTACAAGTGTGAGAGGTCCAAAATAGTGTGTTTTCACAAAATAGTGTGGCAACGTTTTGCGTTAATATCGCCTAATATAGATAACTTGGTAGAACCGGTAGATGAGGAAGACTAGAGCAAAAACTCTCAAACTTTTGTGTGTGCCAGAAAGAGTTTTAGGGCTGCCCACTGCATGAAATAATGGTTTAAGGAGAGAATTATAAAACATTTTTATGGGACTAGGGACCAAAACCAAGTCTCAGTGATGAGATATAAACAGGAGGGCAAGGTCCTGGTGATGGAAAGGGCTGTTTAACTTTGTGGCAGTGGCACGACTTAAATGAGACATAGGGGGACTGCCAGTTTGTATACCTGATGGAATTCAGGGCTATGAAGCTGACTCGCCCCAGCTGAGCACCTGCCTATCTCTGGAGTAACATCTCATGGCCAGGCTTCGCAAACGAAGATTTGGGAAAGGTCTCTACCCACATTTGCCACAAGCACCCTGGTGGCTAAAGAAGCCAATGCGAGACAGGCATGTCCAGTTGCAAAAGGCACAGCAGAAACACTCCTTAGGTGGTAAATTCTGCAGGGCACGATTCTTTCTGCGTTGTCTTTTCTCCTCAAGGGTGATCCTGTGCGCGTTCTCAAAAGCATCAGCAGCGTTATAGATGGTGTGTCTACAGACCTCCCGATTGGAGGCCAGAGTAGACCAGTTATGTTGATCAATATGGCCAAGGCTGAGATGTTGTTTCAGGGAGTCCTTGTATCTTCTCTTTGGGGCTCCTCTCTTGTGGCAGCCGGTGGCAAGATGGGGCAGATGGAGCTCGTTCAGCCATGTAAGGCCATCCGTCTAAGGAGTAACATCTGCAAGCCGAAGATAGGCAGTGGGTCAGTCTGAACATGGAAAATAGTGAATACCAACTACGTATTTTCTAGGAATGAGGAAGAGTATGTTGGCAAGGCACCTAAACCAGGAAGAAATAGATGGGAATTAAGTGCTAACCCTTTTTATTTATCTGGACTGCCATAAAACAATATATGATTATATGCCAGTAGTCATAATGAAAGCTTTCGAATAGTTTGAAAGGTATTTTCTGAACCTGTTAAATTCTTATGTGTATATTGCACCTTATCAGTCCTTTACATGCTTTGTCATAGTTTTTAGTTACATGATGGAAGTTAAAATTAGAGGTGTTTAAATTTGGAAAACACTGACATTTTGGAATTTATGTTTGTGTTATGTAAAACCAGTAGTTCAGAAATTTCCTAGGAAATTGAAAATTGATTTAAATGTTTTCAGAAAACTTCCCTTTGCAATTCTATGAAGGTAGTGGCAATTGTTCATGTAACTTCAGTTTTATAGTTTACATAATCCACTTTGAGAAAACATTAGCCTTCTTTCTTTCAGCCACCAGGAGACACTTGCTGTACAGAAGTGATAAGGTGTTTTAGTTAATATAAAGCAAAAGCTGACTGGAATGATTTGAGGAATAAAATACAGTGGACAGCATTGAAATTGTTGTAATGGGCCATATTTTAGCCACCAAGTAAACTGGAGGGAACATGCAGAGGTCATTTAAGTCTGACACACTGCCCAAAGCAGGGCTAACATCATGGGTAGCTCAGATTGCTCAGCCTGCGCTGATCAAGCATTAACATCTATGCAGAGGGAGATCCTGTAGCCTCTCCATGCAGCCTTTTGCAGTGTGTTAGTAACCCTTTGATGTTTTTTCCAGCCTTGTACCCCACTGGCATTTCTCTTGTTGCAGGTTTGTGACCTTTGCCTCAAGTCTGTTGCTGTGCACCTCTGTGGAGCATTTAGCTCTGGCTTCTTGAGCTCCTGTAGGTGATGGAAGCAGGTAGAATGTTGCTTTAGCACACCAGGAAGAAATTTCAACTGGTACTCCTTCAGTGCAACCAACAGGAGGGCTTCCCTAGGGTAATATTTTGAATGAGATTTTTTCATTTCCAAAACAATATTTACTTTTAAATTCTGTTTTGAAAAAATATGAAATGGAGTCTCAGCATTTCTGAATTTTTCCCTGAATTAAAAATTGGAATTTTTAAACATTTTTGAAAATGTTTCATTCATATGTCTGAAAAAAATTTCAGTAATTTTTCAGGTTAGCTGAACACTTTTTTTCTGCTAAGGATGGTAAATGAATACAGGGCAGCTTATTGTGTCTTTTTTTTATTCTTCTTCACCTCTTTACCAAGTTTCTGCAGCTACAGCACAGAACTAGACCAGCACTAGCCCTGAGATCAGAGCAGGATAGCTATGCCCCAAGAGGAGTGCTTAGCCACAGTATTCCTCCTTTGAGGCAAGGCTAATGGTTCCAGTTATCAGCCAGGGTGCACGTGACCTGTCTGTAGGGAGCAGAGCTGTTTGTGAAATGGGGACACCTGAAGCTCTGTTAGAAGTTGTGTGTGTTCTGCACTAGGGATTCAGCTTTTGGGGGAAAAAGCCTGCTGCTGCAGAAGAGCACAACAGGGTGGGGGCCAACTGGTAATACTGTAGGAGAGGTTGTTTTCCCTCCCAGATTCCTGTCCCGGAGCCAGGAATTGCCTTTTCTTACCCAGTTGGTAATTGGACCTCATTCCTCTTCTCATCTGCTTACCAGCAATAGACATGATGCTCCTCTGCTCACACCAGGGACACACGTGAAGAAATGCTGGACTGCTGCACGTGGGGCATTGGGGCTGACTGTGAAGGGATGGCACTGAAGGCAGGGGTCAGGGGGTCTGGGCCCAGACCAGAAGCTCTAAGGGAAATTTAGAGAGGGGAAAAACATAAAATCTTTACCCAAGAGATTGCTCTTTGTCAGACTTTGAAGCAAGTTTTACTGGTGTTTTCAGTGAACTTCCAAAAAACCTTTTAGTTTTCTGAACAACAGCCAGCTATTAATTGTAAGCTACCTATTTAAAAAGTAATATTGAGAGCTGTTCCCTATATGGCACAGAAAAGTGAAAATGTGTCTACTTACAAGGAAATAACACATTTTCACAGTGAACATTTCATTCTCATTGGGGGTTGATCTTCAGAGCATGTTTACATTTGTGTTTCTGTCTAAACATTGTGGTTTTGCATGCAAAGACATTTTGTTCTCTTTTTGGCATGAATGTGCCAGTCTATTCAGCTTCAAGCAATTTTGCTGAGCTGTAGCACAGGTTTGACTGACTCTTTCCTCCTGCAGCGTGGCTGTAAATCACTGCAAGATGCTACTAAAGGCACGTCAGCCGTGCAGAGAGCAAGTTCTGCGTGTAGAGGAGAAGAGGAGTTCCCTTTGATCAGTCTGGCCACAAAACCTGAACACGGCTTCAGCTGGGAGGCCACAGCCATGTGAAGGTGGAAGTTCAAATCCCTCCTTCCATTCAAATCCCTCCTTCCAGGGGATTGCTCTTGTAGCTACTTCACGAATGTTCAATGTTCAGTTGTTAAAAATTTTACTCACTGCAGCACTGCATAATTTGGGATACCACTGGAGATCCTAAATGTTCTGGTAATTTATGTAATAGCGAGCTCAGCGCTGTTATGTTAAATTCAAAATGAAAACATGAATGGAAACAAGAACCCTTGAGATGAGCCTGAATCAGATGGGCAGTAAAAAGAGTATTTGATTTGTTCCAAGAGATTTTATGAATTGTACTACATATCGCACTGATGATATAGTCCAATACCTTATTAGTTTTGCCAGTGAATTAAATAGGCAGTTTTCAAGAGATGAATGTCTAAAGAGGAAAAATTGTTTGATAAATGATTGATACCTAAGTGAACTAATTAGTAATTTGGTAAGGATTTGACATGTTATCTTTTTGCATTTAGTAGGAGAGAGAAATAAGGCCAAATTCTCACATAATCTTCAACTTACAACATTTTCTCACTGAAGACTGCAGGTGGTTCTTGTATGGGCAAGAACAGTTGTTTACTGTTTGCTTTCAGCCAGTCAAAACTCAGGTGTATTTATTTATTTATCGTATTTTAGCAGGCAAGAAACATCGCAGTGAGGAAGCAGAACTCTTGATAAATACTCAAAACCAAGTCCTTCTAAGTTTCAAAACCTAATACATTGAAAGAACTGGATTTTCTTTTCTCTCCTTCAATTAGATGACCAGCAGAGATGCAGAACCATCCATCAGGAAGTTTCTAGCTCCAGTCACATCGCAGTGTTATTGTCCCTGTTATCTTTGAAACAACTGGCCTTTGCAATGGACCAGAAAAGATGACAAAGGCAGAAAATGTAGAAATGCAATTTTTCGTTTGTGTGAAAAACTAGGAAACATCAAATAAATTGGACATTCAAATATGGTTGTCTGTCAAATGAGTCTGACTTTTTTGTGTTTAGAGGCAGATACCTTCGCTTCTGTTCCAGCCCCACCTTCACCCTGTGATATGCAGGTTTCTGAATCTGCAATGCTGTGCCACATTCTCCTAAGGGCAGTTTCTAAACCCTAGCACTTAATAACTTAAAATAATTGACCCATGCATGTTCTGTTCCCAATTTCCACAAAACGTGCTTTCCTTAGTGATGTGGGTTTTTTCCTTGGTATACAACCTATTGACTTTCTTCCAGGTAGTTTTTAATTGGGTTGTTTGATAGCCAGGACTATTTAGCTTCAAGTACTTGAACAGATGATTGGATTCTTTAAAGGTTGAAGAATCTTATTTGTTCCTTTCCACAACAGATTTAAATCTTTACTCTTCTTTATATAACCAAGAAATAGTTTTCTAAAAAGCAGTCTGTGGAAAGCATTATTAATATTCACCAGGTGTGAAGCATGTGGTGAGGGCTTAGATATCTGTAGATGCTTAAATGATTTATATCACAAATAAAAGCATCAGTATTTGCCCTTAATTTTTCACCTTGCCGTTTTAGAATGCCTAAAACAAATAAAAACAAGAAAAGGAAACCTCTAAGTGGGAAAAGTTAGAGCCCTGTCTCATTTTTTGCTCAGCAGTTTTAAAGAATTGTTTTCAATCAAGGAATTAACTGCTTGCTTTAAGGTCCTCTGCATTTCTCCTTGGGCTTTTCAAGAGGGGAGATATTGTTCTTAAGTGGTGGTGTTAGGCCAGTGGCTTGATGCTGATATCTATGGCAGCATATATTTTGCATATTCTGCAGAGTCTTGAAAGTGTGCTGTGCTCCTGAAGGAATCCAACATATGTACTCTATGTGTGCTTGTCTGCAGGAGCTCAGGGCAAAATCAACCACTTAGGAGGAGCTAGAAGACAAGCATCTGAAGCTTATCGGTCTAGATTTTTAATATATGAGAAGGAAAATAAATTAGAGATTGTGGGAAAGATTTCTTTTTTAGGAAAGTATTTCTAATCTGTTAGAGCAAAGAGAGGGGCTGTTTTTTTTGCAGTTCTGCTTTTTTTTCCTAGAAGTACTTTGTGCATAGGGATCTCACTTGAGGGTAATCTTTGGCATAACACGTTGGTTCTTATCTAAAATCAAACTACTATACTTGATTTTACATGCATAATGCCCTGCTTTTAATATTGCAACATATGGTTTAATAGGTCCAAAGAGCTGGAGAGCAGGAGTGAAGAGATGGTTAGAATGTAGCTGTATGAGTGCCTCCCCACACGTGTGGGAGGAGCTAAGTCAAAACTGAGGTGTCATCTTATTGCCTGTGAGATGGGCAGATCCATTCTGGAGCCTGCTGTGATTATTTATTTGTCTGTGAATAAAGGAAGATGTTTCAAACCCCTGAACAGGATTGTGAATGGGCTGGAGCCGTGTTTGGGATGGGGTTTTCAAAAGCTGGGGATGGGGTTTTCACACAGAACTGAGATATGCTTGCTGAATCCAGGTACTGGCACCATTGTGTGAAGGTACAGGCTTCAGGTCTGTCTCTGTAGTCACTGGGAACTGCCAGTTGTCCCAAGGATTTTCAAATTGAAGGGCTTTTGCTGGAAAAGTTTGCAAATTGGTTGAAATGGCCGAGGTGCCATTTTCCTCAGGCTCCAAAAAACAGAATGACACAGTTTACATATTGGATCATGATCAAAAAGACATATCTTTCATTAATGAGATTGTAACAGTAGTGTTTTTCGAGTTTAGCACAGAAAATATTAAAAATTTATGTGAGGATATAGTACTAACAAAAGAATCAATATGAGGAATGCCTTTTGAAAAAAAAAATCTGTTTAAAAGTTGCCCGTAGTATTCCAAATACTCATCACTGTGTTGTATGGTGTTTAATGAGAAGCACAGAGTTTAAAAGTGTACTGAGAAGCAAAAACTTCTCTGTGTGTTGTGTGCAACAGTTTTGAATTCTAACTTGAGCAAACACACCCCAAGTGGTTCTGGAAAGCCAGAACTTTGGCCTGCATTGCAACTGGGAGGCACATGAAGATGAGTTAGTATTTACACAGAATATTATTCAATATTCAGTTATGTGCAGCTCTCAGATCCTTCTCACCTGTTTCTGAACTCACCTGAATGCTTCCATAATATATGCTTAACTAGCCTTGTTTGGGTTCCTTCCTTGGCTATAGATTTCTAGCCATCCCTAATATGCTGCATCTGCTTTTTTGCTGGAATGCTGTTTATGATAAGTTGTCACCTGAGGAGACCTGGGTAAGATTTATGAAGTTTGCATTGTAAGTGCTGCTTCTAGATACAGCGTATATTTGTAAGTGAAGCTATCCTTATGCTATGGCACGACCCGCTGTAGTCCTGTGTGTGTCCGTAGAAGGACTATGCTGTGCAGAATGAGAACAGAACCGCAAGCAAGGGGTGGACACAACTGCTATGTCTGATTGTGGTAGAAATATGCTCGAGGTGCTAAAAAGTGTCATGAATTCCTGAGGAAGATCTTCAGGAAAAAAAAGTGAGTTTAAAACTGAGACATGTAGTAGATGAGTGGCACCTGAGCATGGGAGTTAGGGATACCAAAGGGCCATTTTGGTTTTCAGACTGAAAAGTCATTTTCCTGTGTTCTGGTTACAAATCCTAGGAAGCACTGTGGTTTGTGAAGCATCAAATCTGCTGAGCTAACTGTTGGAAGGTATATAGTAGGCAAATCTTACTGTATTCTTGTGTGTTCTGTAGGGGTGTTAGTGCTGTTTGCCGTGAGCTGTTCATCCAGTCAGCCTTGCCATTTTATCTGCTTGTTTTCTGCCAGTAAGTTGCTGATAGAGGCTCAGAACAAATGGCTGTTTTGCAGGGAGCAATTCAACGGATGGGGGAAACAAATCTGTTCAGCCAGTCCTGTAAATGCTAATGAGTTCAGCTAGATACTTTGGTTTTTAATTCAGAGGTACTGTTATATCCTTGTTCCCTGAGCACTACTTGTACAAATTTATCCATTTTGGTAATAAAACAGACAGTAAAATGGGTGTTCTACTTGCTAAATTGCTACAACTGTAGCTGCTCTAACAACTGAATTGCAGCAGGTACAAACAATGGTGTGTGCTGGCATGGCTACCCAAGCTTTAGAACTCCCTCAGACACAAAAGCAAGGTGCCAGAGAGCCAGTGGTTGTACCTGCTTCTACAAACTGTACATCTAAAATAGAAGTACAATAATATAATTAAAAGAGTTATTGAAATTTGGCACTGAAATCATCCAGGTTGGAAAAACTTTATTTATCCCTCTATATACATAATTTTAAATGGCATCTGGATTGTTCCAAGCTTCTCATGTGAAGCTTAAAAATGTCATTACCCCCCTTGGTTAGCTTTTTGTGCTGCAAAAGCTCAACATTAGAAACAAATCAAGGCAAAGAGGACCAGGACACAATTCCTAAGTCTGTCTTAACATAGGCAAATTGTTTAAGTCAATGTTCCTGCTAGCTGTGAATATTTTGAAGCTTAATCGTCCAGCCAGAGATATCTGCAGTCTTGCTAACAGCAGTTAGGTTGTAGAACAAGCAGCACTTTATGAGATTCTCTAGTCTTTCCCACTTTGCAAACAAAAGATTGAAGTGACTTAAATTAGCTGATTTATTTTCTTTGTGTGTGTGTGTGTGTGTGTGTAAGTTTATTCTCTGAAAGATAATGTCTTGGTCATTATAGATTGAGGGTGAAGTTGCTAGATTGTAATTTCAATTTAATTAATTTTTTCTGGAAGGGGAAGATGTCAGATGAGAGAAATGAGTTTTCACTTGCAGCCATTCAGCATTTGGGCAGAAAGGGAGGTCTTGGGCTCTGTTCCCGGCCCGGGCACCTAACCTCTTTTTTTTCTTTGGGAGTGAAGGACCATGGTGGGGCTCTCCTGTCGCAGCCCAGGGGAACAAAGGGTCCAACCATGGAGATAGAGTGGAATAGAGTGGTCCTTTATTACAAGGGCTTGTGGGCTTTGATAAGGTTCTGAGGGAACTCTCCAGAAGGGAAGGCGGAACCAGGGAGAGGCATGCTAAGCAGGGACATATAAGGGCAAAAGGGGAAGGTTTAAACCTTAACTGGGAGTGGCTAACCATATAAGGAGATGACTAAATAAGGAAAGACTGCACTGCGGCAACAGGGAACCAAACAGAACAAAGGGGGGAGAAACAAGGGCACAGCATGAGGGGATTTTTATAAACATGGAATAAAGGGGTACATAGAAGGGTATAACACACAATGCCATAAAACATGAACTTCAACATTGGATCCACGCAGCTCTAATATTCATTTGAAGGTGGTGAAGGTGGTAAAGCTGGTATCTTTGGGAGTTCCACAGATTTCATTCACTGTCTCTTGTTCCAACTTTCACATTTCATAGTTGTCAGGATTTCTGTTCTCCCCTCTCCCTCAAGGCAGGCACTGCTTTGTGGTGCAAAGAGCTGTCAGGTGTCACGGCTTGCAGCATTATCACAGTGGCTCCAGCAAGGGGCGGCCCTGGCTCTCTACCTGTGCTCTGGTTCACTTGAATATGTGGACACTTGTATATATGTCTATGTGTTTGACTAGAGGGTGACAAGTTTCCTCTGTGTGTGTCTGAGTGGGTGCTGGGACTGGTGGGCAAAGTCAGGCATCTGCAGGGGAGAAGGGTTCAGAGGAGCAAGAGAACAGGGCCATGGTCAGGAGAGGGGTCATGTCCATCCATGTCAGTTCAAGAGTGGGGGAATGTGGGATGATTAGTGGAGGGAGAAGTAGCCTCGTATCTTCTTCACTGACTTTTTCTTTTTCCTTCGTGTTTGGGTGTCGCTATCAGCTTCTGTTGCACTACTTCAAATGCATCTAGTATTCTCCATTTTTTAACTGAAAGAAAGATTGAATTCAATCCCCCATTTTATTTTATTTTTTTTGTTACTTCAGCAAGAAAGAAGAGAAGGTTTTGTGTGCTTTTGGGTTTTGTGGCTTGATACATAGCAGCTTCTCCCCACTGTCCCTCTTTCACACACGCACTTGATGGACTGACAGAGTAATTCTCTGTACATAAACGCAAAGCATCTCCAGCTCCACTTGCTTTCAGCTGGAGTGGTCTGCACCTCCAAAGTACTGATGTGTAGGAATCACAGGCTGCAGTGATTCTTGAATGATTACTGAATGCATCTCAAAGTGAGCTTTTACAGCTGTTCCTCAGTTTCCCTACCCATAAAATGAAGATAAGATATCATAAAGATGGATGAGCATTTCTGACATCTTTAAATAGAAAGCACTCATAAATGGCTGTGTTTCCTACTTGTATTTTTTTCTGCTGAGGGCCTTGTTTTCAAACTTATTGTTACCTAATTTTTTTTCAGCATTTTTTCCCCTTGTCAGCCATTTTAGCTTAAGCATGGAAGAGGCAGGTATAACAACAGTTCTAAAGTACCTGCATAACCGTATGAGAAATAATGTTGAAAATTATTAAAATGAAGGACACACGTTGTATACCCAACTCTCAGGTCAAGGCCAGAGCTACAGGAAACTTTAACATAAATATTAATATAGCAGGCACTTTAATTAGCTGTGCCCTTCAATCACTTGTTATTTGCCCCCTTGGTCTCCATCTTGAGCCTTCATAGAATAGGATGACCCCTAGTTGTCAAGTCAGATTTCATTCAATTTATCTAATTACTTTTGGGATCCTTTTAATACATGCTCCACAGAGTGCTAAGATTGCCCAGCTCTGGTTCCATTCCTGGACTCAAATGTGTAATACAGGATGCAAAATGCATATCAGAGCGCCTGCTTTAAGCTGCACCTCTTATTAGCAATTCCTTGCTTCCAATCAATGGAAATAGCTGGGAGCAAGTGTACTTAATTTTTCTTCTGTTAATGCTTTACCTTTTTATTTCCCTCCTTTCAAGGATGATTTTGCTCCAGAGTTAATGAATGGAGAGCAGAAAAGACTCTCTGAGAGCATACCACTGATGTGTAATGTTTAGGGAGGTGTTGCAAAACCACTTTTGTAGATCTTAACAGTGATAGCCCCATGGGTGAGCTGCAGTCACAGTCCCATTGGGTGGTCTCTTCCAGCTTGTGGATGCCTCACTGCTCTCAAGTAGCAGTGCACATTTCAAATTAAAATAAGGATTTATGTCTTACTGTCGCACAAATTCCTTAGGAGTGGACCACAGACCTCAAGCTCTCTGCAAATCCTGTGTTAAGAGTCTGATCTGCTATAAAAGTTAAGTACTTGGGCCTTTTGTAACTTTCAGATTTAAAACGCCTTTCTCTGATTTAGTCTTAGATAAAAACTGTTTGGAATCATATGCTGAGTTTTAACAATAACATCCAAACACCCCTGACTTTAATACCCCTGACTTTAAGTTGAAAACCTACCTTTGGCTATTTTCTAGTGTTCCTCCTTACACAAGGTTAGAGCTGTTTTTAAGACAGGCCTAGTGTGAAAACGAGAGGTGGAGATAGTGGAAAGGTAAATTAATCAGATTTACTACAAGGGTTAAAAAAAATAAACCTTGAAAGCAAAGAGTGATGCCTTGTGATATGCAATATTTCTCTTTCTAATCCAAAACCTCTTGTTTCTAAAAATAACAGGTATTGGAAGGAGAACAATTTGCTTGCTGTGAAGGGAAACGGGCCAGCTGCTTAACAGGACACGGCAATTCTAAACAGTCCTAATCAGGAGGGGAAGTGGAATGTGCTACTCAGCTGAAGTTCAAGGGCAATTTGTAAAGGCAGAAAATAGTATCTGTTACTCCAGACAGAACATGACTAAATTATAAAGGATTATACCTTGAGTATGTGAAAAAAAATCCAATAGAATTACTGGGAGCTGGTGGTAAGTGGTTGGAAACTCATAGCTTTTGTTCTGGATCCTTTTGCTTCATTTAATATTTTAAATCATAAATTTGAGACATTCGGCTGCACTGGGCAATATCCTTGGGATGCTGGGCTTACTTGGACCCATGAAATAACCAAAATCACTTCCTGCAGAGGTTTCTGCAACCTGTTACAGGCCTGTGTAATTAATAAGATTGTATGTCTTCACATCTCAGGGCATTATCATTGCAGTCATATTATTTACAGTAATTAAGAGTAAACAGCAATGTTTTGAAACATTTATTGCTACCTTCCTCTCAAAAATTTTTGTTTTTTGGCTCTGTCCCCATTTTTCTCCCAATCCCCCACCCCTGTTAAATACATACACACACACTCACACACACATACAGAGCTAACCCCAAATCTCTATGCTTATTTTCTTAACAGCTTTGGGAAATGGTTGAACATACAGAAACTGAAATTCAAAGGGTAAGAATTACTGCAAGAGAGGCACAGACATCTGCAAAACGTATGAACTATGATCTAAGAAACCTCTGGCAACAAAGCCATACTCTCTAAAACATGGTATTATTTAAGGTTTCTTTTGATACTTTATATTACTTTAATGCACTTTCTAATGTGTTAGGATAGAAGAAACAGAGCAACATCAAGGGATAAACTGTCTTCAACAGTCTTTTCAATTTCTAGTTATGCATAATGTATTTCTGCTGTGATGATGCTATTTTATTACTGTGATATTTAGGCTGCTATCATAAGTATGAGTATTTTGCACAGAGCATATTTGAATGTATGAATATTTTTTCTTGAACTTTATATTTAGTAAGACATGTCAGCATTTTCTGAAGTAGTTTTAGTATTATATTCTGCATTCAGACAATCCTGCTGGTCTTTCTAAGGGAAAAAGGGGAGGTGGGAGCGAGTGAAGGCATTATTATGTAGTCTCTATAGAGAAATTGTTGGATACACAGATCGTCTTTTCTTCAGCTGAAATTTCCTGAGATATGTAATAACTGAGTAAAGTTGGTCAAATGTTCTTTTAAATGAAAAGAAAGAATGGTTTCCCAAAGATCTGGTTAAAATAAAAAAAAATAATCTCTTTTCTGTGGAAAAGTGTTGTCTTTTTAAAAAACAACAGAGAGCTTTTTTTTTCCTCCAAGAAACTAGAAATATTGCTATATCATCTTATGGGCTTCCTCAGCTTCTGTTTTGTCCTCTGTAAGTCAGTGCCTCCTCTCCTGCCTGCAGCTCCTGCTTTACTGTTGTATGAGAGTCTCCAAGTGGAAGGTCCTCGGTTAATAGGGAAGACCACAAAATACAGACTTATCTATCATTTGAAAGATGAAGGGAACAAAGCAATATTTTAATTGATCACCGAGTCAGTGTTTTCACACCACGTTTTTTTACATTTGCAAGTGTTAATTTTCAACCTGCTACTGAGATTTTTGAGAGATGGAAACTGAATGTCCAAATGCCCAATGGTAGACTCATTTTTACTCCTATGAGAGCAGTGGTGAAAGGATCTTACTGAGAGGCAGGTCTAGTAGGGTCTGATTCAGTTTATTTAGGAGAAGATGAGTCAGACCCTTAATTAAAAGCTTTGAGACTTTTCAGTGCTAAGAAATGCATCCTTCACAAAGAACAGTTTTGCCTTTATTTCAATGCTGAGAGTCAAATCATCAAATTCCAGTCACAAAAAGTTTCAAAATTATCCACCCTCCTTTGCCATTTTATGGAATGCCGCTAATATGATGGAATGGGCATGAGAAGACTTCCTTGTGCCAACTTGAACAAAAAGGTTTTGGCTGCCTTTCAGACTGAAAATAGTAGGTGCTTACATTTTTAATCACAGAATGAGCAAGAGCTCACGTACACACATATACACACGTACACAACACACTTGCTCTGACGTGTGAATGTGGGTCTGGAGGTTTGTTGTTGACAGCAGGGTCACATTCAACAGTGGCTGTCTGATTAAACAAAAGTAGGCTACAGCATGGCAAACAAATTGTGCTCTGAGTTTCTGATCTATCAGCAGCCTTGCCAAAATGCCAGCTAGCTGAAAAGGAGATTACATTGTTTCTAATGAAACATGCTGTGCTCGCTGGTCTAGTGCGTGCTTTAGGAAGCAAATGCAACTGGTCCCCTTTCATTTGCACTGTTCTGTCTGTGCTGTGGCTGCCTCCTCATCCTCACAAAATAAACAACCGCATTAGATCTTTCCCAGCAGCTTTACATATAGTTTAATCTTTATGTGTGGGGAAGTGACTGTTCTGTCTTAAGATGTGCTGATTTCTGTGCAATTTATGGTTACAGAAATGCTGATCTCTTGGTAAGAGAGAAATCTAAAAAGAAGCATTGTGTCCTCCTAAGTAGCCTCATTATTATCTTAAAAACAATTCCTTGCACATGTAGACATAAATCTATGTGTATGGGCTTAATGTCTTAAGATTTCTGAGTAGTGTAGTATATGGTATATACTGCTGATTACTGTTGAATTTTCTTTTTTGTTGCCTAAATGCAAATGAAAAAAAGTGGTACTTCCTGCTACCATAATGTACAACTCCCAGCAAAGAGACCTGTTGTAGACCAAAATTCTTATGTTTAATACAGTAAATGAGAATCTTGTTAACTGAAGTGATTCTTACTTAACTGTGGACTATACCATCTATCATAGAAGAGGCATGATTAGATCTCCCTGTGGCCTCCAAGCTCAGTCGACTCATTTCAAAACCCTGAAAATTCTAGATGGGGAAGTAGATAAGAAGCAAGTATGCATGAACAGTAGATGATACCAACAAATATAGATAAGGAGCAATCATGCATGAACAGTAGATGATACAAAAAAATCTTGCAAGGAGTGTCTCTCCCTGTGTGTGCTGGACAACTGACACTTGCTGGGGATTGTCAACAGTGACAAGGGAAGAACAGCAAGAGTCTTCTGAGGTTTAGTAACCATGATTTGTGTGGAAAGCTTGGAAGAACTGAACCTACCTAATCTAGGGAAATGAATAACAGCCTTCAGGTAGATTCAATGTGGTACTTTTGTTTGGCCAGTCTTCGTGAGCGAAGATTTGGGAAAGGTCTTTTTTACCCTTCGAGCCTGCGCAGTGGATTTTTTAGGTGAGACACAGTGTGCGCTGAACTGAGCCCACCCTTTAATCCTAAAGCTCATCTGCCGGGGCCGAGTAAGCTTGGACAGTGGCAGTGAGGTCCTCAGAATGTAGGTTTGTTTAGAGTGACCTTCTCTTAGATGGATGGCCTTACAGGGCTGACGAGCTCCATCTACCCGGGGGACTTTTTTACCCTGACTGGGAATCGCACCCGGGCCACAGCAGTGAGAGTGCTGCATCCTAACCACTAGACCACCAGGGGTCCCCTAGTGCAGAGGGGAAGGACCCACATGTGTCCCTGCCTGCTGCAGCAGTATGGCTAAAACACAGCAAGGGAGTCTTGTAGCAGACATTAAAACTGTTTTTCAAGTTATGTATAAACATTGGAATGGATTCTGTGCAGTGCCTGTCACTGGAGGTTTTACAAGTATCTTTATAGAGTCCCGTAGAGAAATGAACTGATCATTCTGGAACGGAGGAAAGTGTACGGACTGAGCGTCCTCTTGAGAAGCTCCTGGTTGTGAACAGGGCTGTGATTTATATCTGGCATTCATGTGACTGCCACAGCTGTTACTACCACAGCAAAAGGATCGGAGTAATTTGCTTTCCCAGTTGTACCATAGATGTGTTTCCAAGTCAAAGAGCATCTTTAACACTTTCCATCAGAAGAATAACAAATACTGCTCAAAGTGACAGCCTGTGGCAGATGGTAGGTTTCTAGAGGTGACTGCAGCAAAAATCAATCTGTCTTTACTGGAGGGGCTTTAACAGTTGCAAACAAATCAATTGGTAGTAAACATTAGTGATGTGGAAAATACATATTCAGGAGTCACAATTTAGAATTGCTTTCCTCTAGCAGGTGGGCATCTTTATAAGAAACCTTCTAGTGCCTAGCTAAATTCACAGTGACAGCAAAATGCAGCATTCTTCTAGCTATTTACTTTTATGATTGATTCTGACTTCAGCTGATGCCCTTGAAGGGTCTTCCTGTGGTTTGTTATAGGACCAGGTAGATCTTATAAGGATATTTTCAAAGCAGTGTGATATTTTGTTAAATGCAGTGTGTTCTTTGGAAGTGCATTGGTTTTAATTGGTAGTGCTTTGTACTTGAGTCATGAAGTCACTGGGCTGAGATATGAGAGACCATTTGTTGGGAATGAGCTGCTGAGACATGAACTTGGCTCAGCAACCTTGCAGGTCAGTCCCCTAAGCAAATATATTCCTCTGGGGTTTTTCTCTGGGTATAAAAGACATCAAAATACTTTCTGTTTCTGCAAAAGACTGTCAGTTGTGGTTGAGGGTTTTTTCACCATTGGGGATGGGGGGAAGAAAACATAGTTAAAAATTACTGCAAAAGATAGGGACATTTTCTACTTAACAGCTTGTGAAATACCTGATGTGCTTGTTGCTTTCCCATGACACTTCATTTCATTGCTACTTATGCTTCATTAGTATGTTTCTTTGTCCTTTTTCTTTACCCAGGTCTGGATAGAGACAGTGTTTCAACCTTCAGGTTTATGCAAGATGTATAAAGTTACTATTATGCTTTTCACAGGTTGCAAGTCAGATAGACTCTCCTGACTGATAATTGTTATCATAACCAGGCTTCGCGAATGCAGATTTGAGGAGGGCTCTACCCACATTTGTTGCAAGCACGCTGGTGGCTAAAAAGGCCAATATGAGGTAGACATGTTTTGTTGCAAAAGGCACAGCAGAAACACTCCTTAGGTGGTAAATTCTGCGAGGCACAATTCTTTCTGCATTGTCTTTTCTCCTTGAGAGTGATCCTGCATGCTTTCTCGAAGGAAGCAGCAGCGTTATAGATGGTGTGTCTCCAGACCTCCCGATTTGAAGCCTGAGTAGACCAGTTATGTTGGTCAATATGGCCAAGGCTGAGATGTTGTTTCAGGGAGTCCTTGTATCTTTTCTTTGGGGCTCCTCTCTTGCAGCAGCCGGAGGCAAGTTCACCATAAAGCAAGATCTTAGGGAGGTGGTGGTCCTTCATTCTTGAGACGTGCCCTGCCCAGCGCAGCTGTGTTCTCAGCAACATGGCCTCAATACTTGTGACTGCTGCTTGTTCTAGAACAGATGTATTGGTCACATAATCTGACCAGTGGATGTTTAGGATTGTACAGAGGCAGCGTTGATGGAACTGTTCTAAGAGTCGCAGGTGGTGGCGGTAGATGACCCATGATTCAGATCCACATAAGAGTGGACAGCACTATGGCTCTGTAAACTCTGATTGAGTCAGGCTCTCCTGACTGATAATTGTATATAATGTAAATTAGCACCACTTTGCTGTAAGGAGAAGTTGATCATCCCTTTTATTCCTCTAGTAATTCATATTAGACTATTGGCCCATCTTAAATCCAGATCTTAACTTTTTTTCTGGACTCTCCCATTTCTACTGTCTAGCGCCTAGTTTTCTATTACTGCTCTTGGATTAGTAAGAGTTCTCTTGTTTATTCAGTAGGTGTGATGGCCCACTGTTTTACAGCATGATTATATCACCTTCCACATTGCCTGAAAGCATGTGGGCATAGGAAAAGGTTGCTTTTCTGTCCTCACTTCCCATCCCACATTTGACTTATATAGTAGGCTGTCAAAGTATTTGTCCTAATCCTACAGCTGGACTGAATTGTAGTCTGGATTACATACTCCACAACATACTTTTATTAAATTAATACAGCATAGACTCCTGTTTAATTAGGATATATATTTTAATACAGTTTCTTCTGTCTTTATCCGAGAGATACTCAGTGGCTGTATGGTTGAGATGTCACTGTGGCACCTGCCACATCTCAGCAGCATACCTGAAGCTGGAGGTGAGAAGGAATAAAAATCATGCCACTCTTTGGCTCAAATGGCTTTCTAAACTCCCTCTTAAGTGAGGATTTAGAGCACTACATTTCTGCCTATATCAAGCAGAAATGAACCTGCTTCTCACCTTTATTCCCTGCTGATCTTGTTTCTAAGATGTGACTGTTTTGGAAAACAGAAACTTCTTTACAATGTAAAATGCCAAGACATTATATATTGTATGTTTTGTGTGTGTGTCTGTGTAAAACTATTCAATCGTATTGTAACTTGGAATCCTGAATAATATTCCTTCATTAATGTGCTTAGGGAGCTGGTGTTTCACATTGTGTTATAGTATACTGTCACAGGAAGGGTTTTATTATTTATTCAATTTCTTACTGAATAAACATAGAAATCCAACAAAGTAAGTATTACTGTAGAGATAGACAAGTGATGTTTATAATAAACACATAGCCTGCAGGTCACCATTCAGGTCACTGCTTTCATGTTAGTATTTTCCTGACTTCAGGAATAAAAAATTATTTCAATAAGCTTTTAAATTAATTTTCTTATTTTCTTTCTCTTATCACATAGGGCTTGTCTACACACAAGCTGATATAAAGAACACTAAAATTATTTTGGTGTTAAGTCTCCTTATATATTGGTCTTTCCCCTCAGCTTTGAAGTCTTGCTTATCCAAAGAAAATTACTGCTGATGGCCTGTGAGCAATGTATGCAGTTGAGCTGGTAATGAACATAAGTTGTTTGCAAGTGTCAACCATGATAAACTATCTTCTACTCCTTGAAGGAATTGTGGCTGAAATGCAGTTAAACACAGAGACTTCTTGGTAAAGACTTTACAGGCTTTGTTTTCTAACTGCAGACATTTGAGGGGTGGTCTGCTTTTCCCATGAGCACTTGTCTCCTACTTCCTCTCAGGTTGTTTGGGAAGTGCCATGGTCTCCAAAGCCCTTAGGTCTTTCCAGTGCTACACCAGCACACAGACTGGGATGGGAAGTTATGTTCCTGGCTCCACAGATGGACATCCCACAGTTGATAAGAACCATGTTCCCTTGAGACTGGATACACATTGCTTGGGTGATCCATTTTCTAAGGTTGCTCTGGTAACTCAGGTAGGCATGAACAAAAAATATGGTTCTTTCTTGTTAGATATATTTGGTTGCCTTGGTAACCAGAGAATAACTCATCTGAAATGCAACCACATAGGATAATTGATATATTTTGAGGAATGCCTACAGGCAATAATAGGGATTTGTCTGCCACCTTTGTTCCAGCCTTCAGAAAAAATAAGGTTAGACACTGAAACAGGAACAAGTGTGTTTTCTACAAGTCTGGATGCAAAGGTAATACTATTCTTCCTCATGCCTGTGAGGGATCCTTGATGGACTTCTCTGCAACTTTAGTACAGATCAAACTGCATCTATGATTTCTTTTGGATATTTATTTTACACAATCCAAAGGGTTTAGAAAACCTCTGAAGCAATGAGTTCCCACTATTTGTTTTCTTTCTTTATTCTATGAGTGAAATGCCTTGCAGCAGTCTTGGAGGCTCCTGCACAGGAAATTCATATTGACACTGATGATCCATTATTGTAGGTACCAATGACTGACTATCAGGCCTTAGAGGCATTAAAGCCTCTGGTTGCTAAACTGGCTCACTGTACTCCAGTCTCTGTAGAAAATTTATTAATCCTGTTCATCCAGTATCTGACATTTACTTAAACCACCTCGTGTTTTTAACACCTTGTTAATTTTCCTCCAATCCCTGTGCAGGACACAGTAAGACCTATTTCCCAGTGAATGCGAGGTTAAAGTCTGATCCGTGTTCATCTCCTTCCACACAAAGGCTGACAGGAAGGGGTATAGAATGGCATGGGAAAACAGATGGGAGGAGCGCCTGGGGGAAGATTGAACAGATGACCCTGGGGTCCTGAGACTTGCTGGGTACATGCTGGAGCACCGCTCTATCTGACTTCATAGCTAGCTAATTTCCTTCTTGGAACACAAATCTCTTCGGAGCAATCATTTTCCTGCTAAGCTGTTCTGCCCAGGACTTTTTGTTCTCATCTAACTCAAAGTCTGTCCCTCCATGGCAGGTGTGAGACCTCTTCTTGCTGGAGGGAATAGGAATGTCTTATGTCTTCTCCTGGTGGTTTCTTCTGCTCCCAAACAAGATATAAAGCTGGCAACTAGCTTAAATTAGGAATGTTCAGCCTGGTTTTAAGGCTATTTATGTGCATTCATCAGAAGCCTGACTGTTAAATAACATTTCTGGAATATAATATCAATTATCCCTGACATTTTATTAATTTCACCTTTTTCATTCTTGATATGGAATCTGATACCAAGAAAACTCTCTATTCCTTTTAAACTAGCTCTGACTCAGATAGAGCTCAGAAAGATATCTGTATTCCTGAAGAGGAAAACTATAACTTTTCAGAGTTTCTCAGGAATATAAATTCCAGTGGTGATAGATCACAAGGTCAATATGAATAGAAAAAGAAAGTATTTACTTTACTGTGGCAAGGCACAAAATGGTGTATGCTTTCACCTTGAGGACCGTAGAAGGGGAATGTTTCCAGAAAAAGAAAGTTAGAGCCGTAATGAAAGCAGAAATACTTTTCGTTCCCTCAAGACACTGTTTATTGTGTTAGTACACAATCCATCAAGAGCAGTAAATAGACTCAATAAATAAGGTAGTCGTCTAACATACCTCAAGATTTTGTGCTAAGGGAAATATGATTCTTTTTCTAGCACAAGATCTTTCTTCAGTCACAGATGAGGACAGGCTGAAATGATAATGTCTGTACTTGAATCCTTATAATGAAATTTGCGACTAGTCAGCCATTGAAAATCCTTGTAAATTTATCTGTGCAGGGCTACAAACTACACGAGTCTGCAAACTTGTGACTTTCAGAATTCACAAGTAACTTCTCAAGATATGCCAATAGGTTATAATCATTCCTTTGTGAGGGAAAATGCTCAGTTCCCTCTGGTTGAACAATTCTGAGTTTATCGGTAAACAATAGTAATAAAAAGTAGTAACGAAAAGTAGTAATAAAAAAAAGGTATTCTGATTTAGGAATTCTAATACCAGAAAAATCGCTGATACTAATACAGAGGTAATAAAAATGCATAAATAGTCTAACCACTTTGAAAACAGAAAGATTTATTGTGCAGATTAATATTTTTAATTTGCTTATTTTTGTTCACATTTTCCCTTCCCCATCTGTCAGCCAGCTTTTAATAAAGAGAGGAATAAGAGAGAAGTGGAAGAGGAAGTAATAATAATAATAAAAAATTAGGACTTGATCTAGACACTCTTAAAATAATCAAAGAGAAGGTAACTCAATGATTGTGTATACATATTTTTGCTAGAAAAGGATGTCTGGAGCTTTTCAACCTTGCTGACACAAGTAACAAGACCTAATGACTGGAAGTTGAACAGATTCAGCCATTAAATTAGATGGACTTCTTTAGCTGGGAAGGTAATGAAACAGTGAAATTGCTGTCCAAAGAAAATCTGGAATCACCAGACTTTACTATTTTAAAAAGGACTATGCAGACTTTAATTCAGGTTCTGGCAGACATCCTACAGCTTCTTGCATGGATGTGATCTGGATACCTATGTAGGCAAAGTTATCCACTCTGGGCTGAGAGTCTCTGAAGTTGTGTTTCTGGCACTCTGAAAAGGAGATAAGGGGAAAGAACCATCTGCACTTCTCTGAACACTCTTCAACACTTGTAGCTTTACGGTACTGTTGTAAAAGGTCAGAATTGTGTAGCACTGTTTTAAGATGGTGAAGAATTGATGAGGCTGGTTGAGAAAAACATGACCTGGATCTCTTGCTTATTTGCACCTGGCTTGAGCAAGGCCCAACAACTGAATGTTATCTGGAATGAAGCAGGGGTCTCACGGTTTGATATTGTTTCAGAGAGGCACAGAAGAACACTGCACCTCTGTACCACCCAATAGCCACACTCCCTTCACTTCAAAAAACAAGCTTTGTTATAAGTCTGATTCATTAAGAAGATATGGATGTGTGCAAAGACCTTCTGATGAAGCTCAGAAGCCTTTACAGCTGCCTCAGTACATGTAGGAGGACCAAAGTGTTTATTCTACCTCTTTTGTCAACTATAAATTCTGACTGAAAGTAACAGAGATTTTCATTAAGCCCTATTACCGTATTAACTTATGCAAACCTTGGGATGCAAATGAAGGAGAACATGGGACATGCAATGCAAATATGACCAAAGTCACCAAACCCCACCTATAACATGCAACTGTTCCGTCCCATTAGGATGACCCAAAATTTATAGTATAAAAGAGGTGTTTCAGGGCAGAAACAACTGGAGGGAGGGAAAACCTCTGCCTGCTTGGGATCAGTTGATGGACTGTGTTTCTCCTCCTCTCCTGAAGGGATGCTTTTAGGTGAACTTGGACCAGACATGGGAATATTCATTTTTATATATATATAAAGCACTTTTAGATCTCTCTTACTCTCTTTCTGTTGTAACATGTATTAACCCTCTGTAGTTAGTGCATTTATCACTGGCAATCCTGAACTTGCTTTCTCGTTGCTTCAATAAACCTTACTATTTGTGAATCTGGATGGCGTAAGTGCTTCTTGAATGCAATCAGACCTATAGTACTAGATTAGTAAACTGCACTATTTGTATGTCTGTGCTCATGCAAGTTCTCTTGAACTTGACCAGACTTATAGTGCTAAATTAGTTTCAATCAGAAATTAAGCCCAGCTACACCCAGTCCCTCTGATTTCTGAGGACCACCTGGAGTGCCTTGAGGGGAAGTCGTATGAGGAGTGGCTGAGGTCACTTGGTCTGTTCAGGCTGAGAAGAGACTGAGGGGGGACCTCATCACGGTCTGCAGCTTCCTCATGAGGGGAAAAGGAGGGGCGGCACTGGTCTCTTATCTGTGGAGACCAGTGACAGGACTTGAGGAAATGGCCTGAAGCTGTGTTAGGAGAGGTTTAGGTTGGGTATTAGAACAAAGTTCTTCACCCAGAGGGTGGTTGGGCACTGGAACAGGCTGCCCAGGAAAGTGGTCACAGCATCAAGCCTGGTAGAGCTCAAGGAATGTTTGGACAACACTCTTGGGTGCATGGTGTGACCCTTGGGGATGGTCCTGTGCAGGGATAAGGGTTGGACTCGATGATCCTTGTGGGTCTCTTCCAACTCAGCCTATTCTGTGCTCTTGTGATTCTGGGTTTATTTTCTGCTAAATACCCATACCCTTAATGCAAAAAGTACAACTATAATAAAATCTCATCATTTTTCCTATTGTGCTACAACTTGGATGATTTACCTATTGAATCATTGACTACATGTTAACTAAGCAATTTTGCACAGGTTGCCACATGATTTTTGAGCCAGGTTTGGCTTGTTGTTTTTTTTTTTAATCATTTACCAGTAGCCCATAAGTCCTAAGGAGAGTGGAGACCTGTGACAAGGGCAATGTTTCCACTACCCTTAGGTAGTGGAAAGCAACATAAATTTTCAAAGACCTTCTGAATACCCAAGTTTTTGACTCCCCAGTACCTTTTCTTTCTCAGCATAGGGAAACTTGATTCTTCTATGTGTGGTGCACTGTTATCCTGGCCTGCGTCTAATCTTTTAGACATACACAGAGTTTGAATTTACATTAATGCCAGAAGAATGAGTAAATAAAAGGACAATTTTAGTTGTTGAAGTAACTTCATATCACTCTAGGCATATGCAGCATCACAATCTACTGTATCTGAATTTCTCCAGGCTCCCCTCATAAACAGAGGGGAGGAATGAGCACTTTCACTGCACAGTTCATTTTTTTTACTTGAGAAATCTACTTTAGGTTTACTTGTACACTAGAAACATATGTGTTTTCAATTAGCCATAAGAAGAATTTATTTAAGCTCACATGTGGGTGTCTATACGGTAAAGACTGCACTTTAGCAAGTGTGTCCCCTCCTTGGTGATACAGGTACAGCAAGGAGGGATGTTCACTGTCTATGCCAATAGTTTTGATATAGCAATGGAAGCAGTTACTGTGTGTCTTTTGACTCAATAAAAGTTACATACCTTCCTGTTAAGCATCATGGTGGACCTGGCTGAATCTGGGACACAAAATACTTACCAGATGTCTGCTAGAAATACAGTACAGCAGAGAGGAAACAGCCTAGGAGGTTTCTGAAGATAACTTCCTGATGCTGCTGGCGAGTGAACCAACTAGGGAAAGTGTCCTGCTGGACCTATTCTTTGTGAAGAGAGAAGAACTGGTGAGTGATTTAATGGTTGAGGGCATAGAAATCATGAAATTATAGTTTTCTATTCTCAGAGAATTAAGGAGAGATGTCAGCAGAACTGCCACCTTGGACTTCTGGAAGGTAGACTTTAGCCTGTTTAGGAGCCTGGTCGAGGGAGTCTCTTGGGAGGGAGTCCAGAAGGGCAAAAGGGGTCCAGGAAGGCTGGACATTTTTCAAGAAGGAAGTCCTAAAGGCATAGGAGCAGGCATTCCACACATGTCAAAAGACAAGCTGGTAGAGAAGACTGGCCTGGCTAAACAGAGCTTCGGCTGGAACTTGCAGTAAAAAGGAGAGATTGTGACATTTGGAAGAAGGGGCAGGCAACTCAAGAGGACTACAAAGATGTCATGAGGTTATGCAGGGAGAAAATTAGAACGGCCAAAGCCCAGCTAAAACTTAATCTGGCCACTGCTGTAGAATATGATGAAAAAGGTTGTTATAAATACATTATCATAAAAGGAGTCTAAGGAGGATCTCCATCCTTTACTGGACGATGAGGGAAACATATTAACAAAGGATAAGGAAAAGGCTAAGCTACTTAATAACTTCTTTACCTAAGTCTTTATTAGTAAGACCAGTTGGTCTTTGTGTACCCAACCTCCTGAGCTGGAAGACAGGGACAGGAGCAGAGTGAAGGCTCCATAATCCAAGGAGAAACAGTCAGTAATCTGCTACACCACTCAGACAGGCATACAAGTCTATAGCAGCAGATGGGATCCACCTAAGGGTACCAAGGGATCTGATGGAAGTGCTCAGTGAACAACTTTCCAACATTTACCAGCAGTCCTGGTAAACAGAGAGGTCCCAGGTGACTGGAGGTTGAAAATGTGGCACCCATCTACAGAAAGGGCAGGAGGGAGGATCTGAGAAACTACAGGAATGTCAGTCTGACCTCAGTGCTGGGAAAGGTTATGGAAGAGATCATCCTTGAGTGCCATCATGTGACATGTACAGGACAACCAGGAGATCAGGCCCAGCCAGTATGGTTTTATGAAAGGCAGGTCCTGTTTGACTAAACTAACCTCCTTCTATAACAGGGTGACCCACTTAGTGGGCAGGAAAAAGCTGTGGGTGTTGTAGATCCGGATTTAATAAATCCTTTAACACTGTTTCCCACAACATTCTCCTAGAGAAACTGGCTTCCCATGGTGTGGACAAGTTTACTGTTCAGTGGGTAAAAAACTGGCCAGGCCCAGATAGCGGTGGTGAATAGAGTTAATCCAGATGCTGATCAGTCACTAGTGGTGTTCCCCAGGGCTCAGTACTGGGGCCAGTCCTGTTTAATATCTTTATCAATGATCTGGACAAGGGGATTGAGTGCATTCTCAGTCAGTTTGCATGTGACACCACGTTGGTCAGGAGTATCAATCTTCTGGAGGGCAAGCAGGAAGGCTCTGCAGAGGGATCTGGACAGGCTGGATTGATGGGCCAAGGCCAGTTTTATGAGGTTCAGCAAGGTCCAGTTCTGGGTCCTGTACTTGGGTGTGGAGAGAGCAGGATTGTGTGAGCAAATTATCCTGCATTTCTGTAGGCCTTGCCTTGACATGACTGGGCACAGACAGTGTAAAGTGCACAGTCATCATGGCTACAGGTTCTGAGGCTGAAACAAAGAGAAATCTGTGCCAAAATTAACATTGTACATCTACAAATTTATGGACCATGATGGGATGCATCCATGAGTGCTGACAGAGATGGCAGACATCACAGCAAAGCTGCTCAGGATCATCTTTGAAGATTATGGTGAACAGGAGAGGTGTCTGAACACTGAAGGAAAGCAAATGTCACTGCAGTCTTCAAAAAAGGTGAGAGGACAACCCAGGGAACTACTGGCCAGCCCTCACCTCAATAACCCTGGAAAGGTGATGGAATGCCTCTTTCTGGAGGCCCCACATGGAAGACGAAAAGGTGATCAGGAGTAGTCAGCATGTGCTCACTAAAGGTAAGTCATGTTTGATAAACCTGATTTGCCTTCTAAGATGAAACAACTACCTGGATGGATGAAGGGAGAGCAGTGGATATTGTGCACCTTGACTTCAGCAAGGCTTTCAACACTGTCATGAAACCCTCACAGGCAAACTCAGGGTGTGTGGGTTGGATGAGTGGAAAGTGGACTGAGAACTGGCTGAGTGGCAGATCCTAGAGGTTTGTGATCAGTGGTACAGAGTCAAGTTGGAGGCCTGTCACTACTCGTGTCCCCAGGGTTCTGTACTGAGCTCAGTGTTCTTTAACTTGTTCATCAATTTGATGAATTCTCTATTCTACTCCCACTGTAACATTTGTCTAATTTTGTTAAGATATTTTGTAGCATCTGTTCCATGAGGAAAACCTGACCTCCGAGTTCATGTGTATTCTGACAGGAACATTATGCATGCCTGTGTGTAAGCATTCACCTGTCTGTAAGGAGGTAACAACAGTCTACTCGTCCTATGCAATTAGCAAAGTATGGTTATATATGCTCGTCTCCCTGAGCTGCCTCCTGCCTTAGAAGCAGTGATGGAAACTCACAGGCTACTATGCACCTGCGCAGCTTATGGCTAAGTTCTTGGCTGCTGTTTGTCAAACGGCAGAGGATTCGGACATGGAAGAAATACTGGGTCTAGAAGTGAAGTTGTTCTTCACCCTAGAATAAGGGCAACCTTTCACATAGCTGTCCCAAACTGTCCACAGCTCAGCAGCTCGCTTAGGTAGAGTTCCCAGCCAGATGTTATTGCTACTCAGCCCGAGACGAATCACATAATTTCAAGCAGGATTATAGAAGTAGGCCTGAGGGAAGGCAGATAATAGGTCTCCTTCACTTGTTAACAGAGCAGGGGAGCCCTTATAAAGAGAAATGAGCATTCTTTACCTTGGATCTAAGACAGAAAAGGTTAGTGGCCTCACAAGTAGCTTGTTAGTTGCAACCCTTTAGCTCCTGTTACCATCTCTATTATTGTATCTGATCCATTGGAATCTGTTTTCCTGCAGTAAATAAGCATCTTATACTTCAGTTTTCCTGCAGAAAAAAAGTACTACTTTTTTTTTTTGTTTGAGATAATAATCTCCACCTAAAAATACGTAGGGTTTTCCTTGTTTTATCTGACCATGGACAATCCCTACTGAAGCTTACCTTGACTGCTTGTATGTAAATGAAAACTGGAACATCTTATCATACAGAAATCTTACCCTAAAAAGCTCCATCATGCTAGCCTGTTGCTGTAAAGCTGAAAAGTACAGTTCTTCCTTCCTTCCTTGGCAATTTCAGAAGAGTTCCTGACATCCGAACATCTGTCCAATTGCCACAGAGCAGAATTATTTCAGGTTAAAGAGCAGTCGACCAAGTTTCATTTATCTCAGAAAACATTTGGCATACTGTCATAGGCTATATTATGGACTCCTTAAGTGCATTTTTGACAAATATTAATTTGTGAATGGACAAGTGTTACCACTACTTTCAATTTATCCTTCCTCAAAAGAAACATGTTATTGATAATGCTGGGATGTATGGTATGCTAAGTTATAGCAACATACTTGTTATTTTATCTTTATCTTCCCCTTCTAATATATTTGAAACTGATTGCAAATTTCCATAACAGCCTTTTACATAGTATGGAGTTTCTTGGGAAGTTGGTAGGGCTAAAGCTTACAGAAACTTACAGCTTCTTCAAAGATGAATAGTAAAACAGTTATTTTGAAGTTCAGTTGTGCTGCCTGCCTTTCTTATCTCTCACAGTGGAAAATGCCCCTGACACTCTACGGGGATCCTCTTCAAAGAAAGTGGAACATGAGCCATACATGAAATTGTAGCCTGCACTGAATTATTAAAAGTCTGATGCTTTCTGGCAGCAGGGTCAGAAATCTTCATTCCTACTCCATATTTTACCTTTCTATGCTTTCTGTCTCATACTACAAATTCTGCAGCTAACAAAATTCAATATAGCCTGTGAAAGCTATATGGTTGCTAAGCATTATTGTTATAATTGTATTGTGGTCTTTGATTGCTTTGGAGATAAGAGGAACAGGGACAATATCCGAAAAATTACTAAAACAAAGTCAAAAGTGGCAATTTGGAATGAGAAAGTCCTTGATGTTTTTCCAAACTGCTTTCAGTGTTTCCATCTTCCCTTCATAGTTTCCCATTCTGCAAAAGATATACTTTTCTTTAGGATCAGGAGCACGGTCTCTTATTTTGTGGGAACTAGTTTCTGTGCATTAGAGAGAGAAAAAAATTCACTTGCACTACAAGGGTTTCTTCTATAATACTGCAGAGCAAGAGCTGTAGAAAGCATCCTGCCTATGGTTTACCTACTTCTAGAAGTCTAGCTCTGTTAAAAAAGAATATGCTGTGTAATGAAATTAGACCAATACTAACCTTATAATTAGAACTGTTGATCTAGAGGGGAACTTCTGAGTCACTGGAAGTGCTATAGCCTGTTAACCAGATTATGTAAACTCTTCCAAACATTCTGTTAGAATCCAGCTTTTCTTTGTAGTTTTCATTCCTATTGCAAGGCTGTGTCAGGGTCTTCTGGCTTTCAAGGCTAGAGGGATGATCCTCTATCCTAGCTGCCCTCTTATGTGTTCTTTTGAAATTTATTGCTAGTTTATGCAGCTTGATCTTGTGCTAATATTTTTTTTCATGGTTTCTTTTCCTTTATCTTTTCTCTTTTCCCACCGCTGACTGACTGTGTTTTATAGACAGCATACCTCTTGGTCATCAAGCTGTTAAGCAAAAAAAAAGTCATCTCCCTTAGGCAATATGTATGCTGCTCCATTGGATATCTGCTGTGCATTTCCCTTCTCTATTCAAACTGGGGAACCAGTTGCAGTATGTCATGGCTTCCTTTTATCCCACATCTAAGTTGCCTTCTCATAGAAACTGGGTCATAAGAGAGAAAGAGGGAAGCAAAGCCTAACATGGCCTTGTCCTGATGTGGAACTGTGACATTATGGGGAAGAGCTTGCAAGCTAAAGATATGAAGCATGCTTTAAGATCCTGCAGTACAGCTATAGGTTTCTTTCAACAGACTGAATGATAAGGGGATGGGAAGACTAATAAACAACACGTGCTCTATCTCAAGTTCATGTTCATCAGACATGAAATGGATCAGCTAGATCCTACTAGTGCTCTGTAAGTAATTTTAATAGTTTTTTTCATCTTCCCCAAAATCTTGCCTAATAAAATCCTCGTGTACAACCAGAGTCTTTCACATCTGAATTATACTGGTAGTTCATCATCATCCAGGAATCTCCATACCCCTCAGGTTTTCTCCCTCTTTGGTTGTTATCAATAGATATACCTATAGCAAGAATGCTTGACCTGTATGCATGACCTTGTGCTTGGTACAAATGACTTTTTTGTCCCATGTCTCACTCTGTTTTTTAATATCATTCAACTGTTTTTCAGCAACATGATCTTCCTATGTATTGGAGCCTTTATGTTCTGAGACAACAGCAAATTTAAATGCTCCAAACACATTTTTTGCACCAGATTCACTAAAAAAAAAAAAAAGGAATTAAACTTACTCTAAGAAATAATTCTGAAAAATTGCCTATTAATTACCCTTCATCTCCAGCCTTCTAACTTCGCTGTAATCTCCCCTTTAGCCAGTTCTTCTCCTAATTTAAAATCTAATATTAATCTCTAGTTTCTGACTTAACGATTCCTCTCTCATGACACATCATACTAAGTATTGTACCCATGTCCAGGTAGATTGAATCAGCTGCCTCTCCTTGGTCTTAATAATTATTTACTTGCAAGTTTGGTCTTGCATGTTCTACCTTTAGTAAACCTGTGCAGCATTTCTTTCTACTTCCTTCCATGTCTTTAATTATTCTTTCCATCAAAGGTTGTTCTAAAAAGTTGTGTACAATTGTGGTCAGACTAAGGATCCTCTGTTGAACCATATTATGTTTCTTGCTTCTTTCCTGTCCTTTGGCTGTATGACCTCTTGGAAGAATTGACAATAAATTCTATGGAGTGCAACTTCAGAAGCTATTTCTTTTTGAGGCTTCATGGTAACCCAGGCTTTTGCAAGTATGAATATATGCAGGCCTTCATCCTCCTTCTGCTTTAACACGATACTTTTGGCTCCTATTTTTTTTCTGCTTAGCCATTTCTTCCTGTACATTCTCACTCAATATTTCCAATATACTTGATGTAACTGACATAAAAGTACTTGAGTTTTGGTCTAAACTGTGGTTATCTTTAACCCATATCCTACTCCACCACAATTTAAACGCCTGTCCATACTTTATTTTTATTTATATGCTTGAGCATTACATTGCTACCTTTTAGAATGTCTGTGAACAATCTATTTTTTTGATTTCTAATAAAATTTCTAATAAAATTTCTAATAAAAAATTTCTAATAAAATAAATTAAAAAAAATTCTAATAAAATAAATAAAAATTTCTAATAAAATTGCTAGCAAAATTATTCCCATGATGTTTTGACATCTGTAACTTTCAGATTTTACTTTTTTAAATGCCTGACAAAAGATAGACCATGGCATCAAAATAGCACTTGTTTGTTTGTGATCAAAAAGATGCCACATCAGATGACTGAGTTTTATCTGCTTGGATGTTTTGTTGGAAATGGTAATATGCTGAGGGTTTACCTTCTCTTCCCTGAATGTTTGGAGGATTCTTTGCATGGCTCATATGCTTTTTCAAAGTGTTCTCCAGCATTTTGTTGAAGGGATGAAGAGGAGGAAAACATAAGAAACAGGATTTTTTTTTTTGCCTAGTATCAGATGTAATACAAATCATCAAACTCTTAAACAATAAGGAAAAAAATGTTAATCAGTTTCCTTGGTAAATTTGCTATTATATATATTCTGATTCACTATAAATTCAAATAATTTTCAAGGTAGCTGAATCATGATTTTTAATGCAAAACTAAGAAAGCAAAGCTAAGAAAAGAAGGAAAATAAAGGGCACAATTTTTTCTTAAATCTCAGCTAAAGCAAGCTTTACAGACTAGTCATTTTTTGAGATGGAGAGAACAGAAGGAAGAAAGGCATAACAGTCATAAGGCTACCTGATCAATTTGGGAACAAAAGATTTTAATCGGTCTCGATTCATCTTGCTCCAGTTAGGGACTTTGAAGAGTTTATGAAATGGTGAAGTTTTCCCAGGATAAGACAGTTTTCTACTCAGTTCCAATTAGCTTATTTGCATCCCTATCCAAGCCTCATAATTGACACCGAGTTAATTTTGAGTCTATGGATCCTTGTTTTATGTCTATTGCCTACGAACAAGTGCTGGTTTTGGCCAGGGTTAGATCAATTTTCTTCACAGTAGCTGGTATGGGGCTATGCTTTGGATTTGTGCTGGAACTATTTGTGCTGTTGATAATTCGGGGATGCTTTTGTTGCTGCTGAGCAGTGCTTACACAGAGTCGAGGTCTTTTCTGCTTCTCACACCACCCCCCAGTGAGAAGGCTCGGAATGCACAGAAGACTGGGAGGGGATGCAGCTGGGAGAGCTGACTTCAACTAACCCCAGGGATATTCCATACCATACGGCATCATGCTCAGCAATAAAACTGGGGGAGGGTTGTTTAGGGGTCACTACTCAGGGACTGGCTGGGCATTGGTTGATTGGTGGCGAGCATTTGTTTTCATGTGCATCACTTATCTGTCTTGGGTTTTATTTCTCTCTGTTATTTTCTTTTTCATTACAATTTTGAATTATTATTATTATTAAGTTATTTATTTAATCTATTAAACTGTTCTTATCTCAACCTATGAGTTTTTTCACTTTTACCTTTCCAATTTTCTTCCCTCCGTCCCACTGGAAAAGCAGCTGTATGGTGCTCAGCTGCCTGCTGGGGTTAAATCCCGACACAGTGCTTATCACAGTCCAGGGGGACCTGTGAAGACACAGGAGGAAAAAGAAGCAATCCCTACCGGAAGAGCATGGGAATGATCGAGGGAAGGTTTCTTGGGAAATGTGTTTAAATGCAGTTTTGAGGCAGATACAGATATACACATATGTTGTTGCAGTGCATAAATAATTGCAAAGGCCTTCTTTCTGCAAAAGAACAGATTTTAATTTACATCACTAACACTTAGTCTAATACCTGGTGAAATGAATGTCAAAGATTTTTGAGCCGCATGGTCTCAAAATGATATAACATGTCAAGGTGCTGTGGGGCCAGGAATAGAGAGGCTCAGCATGGTGTGGTGACAGAGGAGAGACTGGCAGCCAGGATCTGTCTCTCTGCCCCAGCCACCAGGCACCTCCCTGGGGACAGGCAGAGGCCCGTCTGGTATGTGGGCCAGGCTCAATAGAGCCCATGACCAGGCAGGGCTGTGAGGAGCTAGAGACCTGCAGGGTCTGATGGTCCTGAGGGGCTGACATGGGGTTCTGAGCCATGCGTGAGGTGGTGAGAGCCCTGGGGGGGTAGGCAAGATCACTCGGGCTGATTAGTGCCCTCAGGCCTGTGAGGAACACTGAGCCTGCTTGTGTGACCTTCCTGGGCATGCTTATTTGAATATTGCTTTTAGACAGATACTGTATATTTGAAATACAAAGTAAAATTGGGTCAATTCAGTCCTATAAATGTAATTTCTGTGGTTTAGCCATGAGAATTTGGTGTAGTTTCCTGACCTCAGAGTAATATAGAACTAGGATTCATCTAGGTTCAGAAACTCACAAGCTAAGACTCTGATCTGTGGTAAAAGCTATTAAAAATTTAAATGAAATATAATCAGGATTTGGACACAATGTCGTGGAAGTATCAATGATACAGAAGATCCAATTACGGAAGCCTGCATTTAATGTTGTAAGGGATTAGAAGTATGTTATTCTTAAACTGAACATAAGAGCCATCTACTTCAAACAAAATTATTTCCCTAGCTTGTAAGGATCCCAAATTTGATGAAACTCAGGCCTATCTTATTATAGTTTTTGATCTTTCAAGAAAAAAGAGAAAAGAATGAGAATTCTTTTGCTTCCTTTTCTTGATACACAGTATCTTGCTTGGCTTTGAGCTACAATGGTGACATTCAATTAGGTGCTGAAAATAAACTCATTGGTTTGACACAGAAAGAAAAAAAGGAATAATTTGACATAAAAATATCATTGCTGTAGGATTTCAAGTCCCTACTTAATACTGTAAGACAGTCTTCTTTTTTTCTTTCTCTTTTGTTACCCTTCTGCAAAGATTTTGATGGGAAAATTCCCATATTAATACCTATAAATACAGGTATTAAACATAACCAGAGAAGGGTGCCTCTAATTGTCCTATGAACCCAAAGAAAACCTTTTAGGAATTAGAACAAAGTGAGAAACTTTTCAAGTAAAGAAAAAAGCAAGCAATCAGAGGCCTTCTTGATTCCTATAGCTTTTAATGAAAAAAATCTCCATGTAAGCACATTTATTGTAGTTATCTTTTTCAGTGACTCAGTGCAATGCCTCCATGAAATCCAGTCCATGAAATACTCGCAGCTGGTGCTGCAAATGCTGTCTAAACTGCCAAAACCCTCTTTCTGCCTTCAAAACTGGGCCTCTCCTTCCCCTCTCAGAGCAGAGCCGGTTTGGTCCTTTTCAGCTCAGGTTTGCTTCCCTTCTCCATTCCATTTGTCTTCCTTTGTGCCCTTTTCTTTCTTCCCAGCCTGATCACAACTCCTGTCGACTACTTTATATGACAGCAGATTGGGATGGGGAGGTTGGCATTGTGTGCTATTCAAGGGAGAGTAGTGAGATGGAGGTAATGTTTGTGTCAGCCCAGAAAAGCGTGTGGGGAAGCAATCCACGGGAGGATTGTGGTCATCATCTAAGTCAGTTTACTCTGATTTGAAGAGTGCAAACAAAGCGTTCTCTTCATGTCTTGAAAATGACTGAATCCATAGCTGATGATCAGTCACTGCAGCTGTTGATTCCTATTTAAACAGCTAAATATAATATTTGAGCAAAATTTTACTTAAAAATACAAACTTCAGAGTAATTCAGGGTATGTGTATGTTTTCTGACTACTATAGCATTCTGAATCTTCAAATTGCTACACCTATACAACCTTACACCACGTTTCTTTCTCCTTCAGCTTCCTAAGTCTGGGTAGAAAATTCACAAAAGAATACAAAATAAGAAGCTAGAGAAGTCTGAAATCAGATTGTCTATAGGTTTGAAATTGTTCCTGTTCTGTATATGCATGCAGCTTGGTCTTTAGCTATGTGGTCCATACTTTTTCTTTCCTCTGTGAAATGTCGTTTGCGTACTGTACAGTGTGGACTTGCTCTGTTGGTGAATTGGGACTTTGCACTGAATTGAATGTTGGGATGCAGCGTTCCCTTGAAGAAATACAGTGTAGTTTCATGCTTAAGATAACTGGAGGATTTATTGAAGAAGTAGGTCTTTTCTTCTTGATGCTGCCAGAGAGATCCATATGATATCATGGATAGTGACATGAACAAAACTTTTCATAAATGACCATTTCCTCTCTTTTCCTAATTTTCTTTGTGCCCTCTGTTAGGTTTCTGTCTCAATATACATGTGTGCATAAATTTACAACTATATCTGAAGACACTGGGACCAGTGCTTTCTGAACAGGTGAAATCCTGTATGCTGATAAGCTCTCTGGAAAGTATTGCTGCCAGGATATCTACTTGAGCACAAAGATCATTAGATTATTTTTAGAATCTCCATGTCCTCATTTGTCACATGTGAGATGAGGCTTATCCTGCTTCCCCTTCACTCACTCTTGTAAAACTGAATCTAGAACATACATGGAAATACCCCACTGGTGATCAGTATGGATTAGAGCCTGTTCCCTTAGAACTGCATTGCTGTAATTCTCTTTGTAGATGAGACTGCTCTTTAAAACTGTTTTGTAATTATTCTCGGAGCAGTTAAATGCACCTGCTTAAGAAACAGGTCTTCATGTGAATAGAACTTTCCCCAGTAAACAGCCCCATTGCATTGATAGTACTTTCACTTCTGTAAGATATTAAAGCTCAGGAGGTTTTCTTCAATGGCAATGCTTGAATAATCAGCTGTTTATAATTTCCCCATTGTTTTTTATCTCCTACATCTGTACTCTTTGATCATATTTGCAATATATTATGAGCTTGTACTTACGAGACTTGCACAAAACCAAAAATGACTTTCACTGCAAGCTTTCATTTTGCTTGCCAAAAATGCATGGCAGACTTGGACAGAAAATAGGTATAGTGGGAGCAAACTTGGTGGCCTTCTGATTTTAGAGCTCTCAGTAGTGGTTAAATGCTTACCTCCCTATTTCTTGTTTTGTTAAACAAACAACTCAACATACATAACCATGATTCACTGCGGACTAAATAAATAGAAACCTTCTGCAAACTGGCTCAGTGATAGAAAAGGACTCCTTCAGTCCTTCCTCAGTGGCACACGCATGACTTCCAGCAAGTTTAAGCTAAAGTGTTAAGACACTGTGAACAAAAGCTGCAATAATTACTATCATTAATGGCTGGCATTGAAAGGGGATTATAATCTTTACCAGTGAGGTCACTTTTTTGCCTTCATTTTGCTCTACATTTCTCACACTGCTGAGTTGTTTTAATAGCAATTTGTATTACTGTCTGGTTATGGTCAAAGTCTTAACATGCAATAAAAATTTTGTTCAAATATTCCCTCCATCTGCTGCTGAGCACTTTTCATTTTCTATTAGACTGGCAATCTTTTCCAGGATTTCTTTCTGCATGTGAGGGGCATGTGATAGAAAAACTGTTCCCAAAACTTCCAGAGGAAACATTCAATTAACAATTGTTCATTTCGAGATTACAGGTGCCTGTTTAACTTCCACCACATGCGGTTTTAGTTTCCTTTAGTTTATTTGTTCTAAGGGATATATCCAAGATATAATGTTCAAATCCAGATCTTGGATCTTTCCAGAATTTGCAGCTCAATGTTTTGCTTTATTCCATTGCTGAAATGGAATATTGTTTTCCTGAGTAACAAGTGACTTAGGACCCTAAGCATTAGGTGTCAAAACAATAGCTTCAAAAGTATACAGTACAACTAAAAGTG
This sequence comes from Lepidothrix coronata, assembly GCF_001604755.1. Taxonomy (NCBI): domain Eukaryota; kingdom Metazoa; phylum Chordata; class Aves; order Passeriformes; family Pipridae; genus Lepidothrix; species Lepidothrix coronata. The sequence goes on from NW_016690263.1 coordinate 324,529, forward strand.
ATAGTTTCACTTCATAATGAATGTTTTTGTTTTCTTTAATTTTTTGGCATTATACCTCAAATAATCATGTATGAGCTGTTTCTCAAATGCAAATCTCTTCTAGTGCTGTAGATAATCAGGCTGCAGATAAAAATCATGGCACTTCTCATTTGTATCCTCTGAATCTGTCATCCAACCTTCATATGCTTGAAACTGGAAATTCAGCACCTTCCAAAGGTCCAGTTAGATGTTCTTAGTCTGTTGGAAGAGTTGCAAACCTTTTTCTTTTGGTTTATTATGACCGTTTTGTTCAGCTGGTAGCAAATATCAGTTAGTCCATACTTCTCCCTAGCTGATATGCCTTTTGAATGTAAATGAAAGGGAGAAAATGGGCATTAAAATGTCACCTTTTCTTTTTCTGAAAACATTGTATGTTTGTGTTACAAACATACATGAACTGCTACTGTCTGAGTTTCTCAAAACTCACTAAAATCACCTTAGCATGCTGTACTGCAGACAAAGCTTTTCAGTGTTCAGTTCTTCTCAATGAAGTGTTTTCCTTCCTTTGCTCCCAGCCACGGATTAATAGTCTGTAAGCAAGCTTGCTCTCAAAAATGTCAAATTTAATTGAAAAAGGAAAATTAGAAAATAAAAAGTTGTCTGGCATGGCTCCTCTGGGTCCCACTTTTAATAGCTTTGCAGGTTTCTCTGCTTCATTGATCAACTCAGTGTTGGAAGGCTAAGCCCTCACTGCTCCCACTGCAACTTCTACCTAGAATCCCTGGGGCAAAATCCAGCCATGGTTGCATCGGAGGAACACACTAGGTTCACTTCTGGCTCACAGGTCACACAGAGCAGTAACAGGTCTTTTGTCACCTCCTTCCCCTCCCTGCTTTGCCAATAAGCTGAAGAAAAGCAATCGCACGAGCTGTCACATGGCTAAGGACATAGGTGGCCATCTGCACTTGTTATTTCTAGGCCCAACATTGTGCATCCCAAGGGGGCTTGGAATGGAATGTGCAAATCAGGAGAGCTCTTAAACTGTGGATAAGTGGGCCAAAGGTTTTCTAAGAAACAAAGGATTGAGCTGGAAGCATTTGGTTTAGAGCCTTTCGGTTTGCTGTGCTTTGTGTGAATCAAAGGGAGAGCTTTGAAAAGAGCTGGATATCTGTCATGGTGCACTAGGAATCTGAGACAGTCATGACCTCAGCTCACCATGTAACTCTAGAACTGAGAGCTGGGAGATGCCAGTCCCTGCTGGTCAACAGAATTGCTTGCCAGGTCAGTTTTACTATGTGCCTCTTACAGGAATGTCTAAACCACAATCCCATTCTTGTGTGAATTTTCTAAAGAGCAGAACATTGAGATTTTGGCTCAAGTTCATGCTGAGGAAAAAACTGTTGAAGCGTAGCCTTCTGTTCAGGAAGCAGCTGTGTATAGCTGTTGTGAATGTGGATCAGTCCCAAGTCCTGTTTGATAGATAACATATGCCCTCGGTTTTCAAAGCTTTTCACTGACTTTCTTTGGTTTTGAGTCCAGGAGACTAAAATCTTGTATCTTACAGCAAGAAAATTTGCTGTTATAGGAAGTTGGTGTTATGGCAATGGTGCCTTGACAGGGGAGAGGCTCAGTATGCACCAGATTGCCACCCTGCCCTGGGAGGGCATCTTCAGATGGGCATTCTTCTAGATGCTCTATTTGGATGCCAGCAGAATCCAAATGATCCCAATTCTAGCCTGCAAGTAGAAAATGGTTTTGACCTAGAAAGCAGCATAGTGTTAATGATTATCTATTCAGAGGGAGCACACACACAATATATTTCAGTGCTGGGCTTTTGCCTGTGACATCTGCAAGAATTCTTACTATTCCTCTCCTGTATTTTATCTTGGAGGGAGGTAAAATGCAGCAGAGAAACAGCTGAAGTGAAGTTAAAAAATTGAATTCTCAGTCCAATGCAGATGTGCAGTGAGTCCTCAGTATTCCTGTATGTCACAGACATTTTCCTGCCTTCATACAGTGCTACAAAATTGCAGAGGAGAAATGTATAGCAGGAGCCATTATTAGAACTTATTACTTGCCAGTTTACAGTTGAACATGTTGTGCAGTACAGATAAACTTTTAAGACACTAAGACTTATGCATGTGGGGAATTCATTAAGAAAAATGTTAATTTCCTTAGAATAATTTTTTAAATCTTTTTTTTTTGTGGCCCCATTCACTGATAGCTGTTCTTCATAAAGAGATGAGAACACTTGGTACAGACATATGAGGTCACTCTTAAGTAATACAATCAGAGATGGAGTCTGAATTTTCCTTGTGGTTTCCATGGTTTGGCTCTGTTGTACCACCCAGACTCTTCGCCAGACAGAGAGTGGAAGGCTTTATTCAGGTTAAGAACCAAAACTGGAGAGGTGGGGAGAGTCCTCAGCAAGTAGTCTTAGGACTTTCTCCAGTGCTGTCTAAAGCAAGGAGACCTGCCTTGACAGGCACTAGGGTCTGTAGGACATTTTTAGTGGATGGAAGAGTGCCAGAATAGAAATAAGGTGCTCACCCATGTTCATTATTCTCCAGCTGTATAAGGGAGTGCTGGGCTGTTGCTGCCAAAATACCCTCTTCCTTTAGGACTGGAAGCTGTGCTCGTTAGTGGCTAGAATAAAAGTGGGAGACAGAGGTCTCTTCACAACCCTGTCTTTGATTTGCCTTGGCCCAATTGCCTCACTTTCCTTATTCCTAAATTTCCTACACTGTAAACTGTGAACAATCATATTTGTGACTTTGCAATGTCCTTTTGTGAAGTTAAGCAATAGAAACTAAGTAATATCCATGAGACTAGCATAGGACTGCCTTCCTGTAGGTGGGCAGCGTTTTTTCCCAGCACACCAAACAGCTGCAACCTGTAATGGATTGCTTTTTAGTTAATTTCCACACGTAACACCAATTCTTCTAGAAGAAGTAGGTTTGCAATGTTCAATTTTGCTTAGCTCTAAATGTTCTAGCCACTGGGTTACTTGGTCTCCTCTCTGACTCAAGGATGGTAAGGCTGAGTGTTGCTAGCAAAATCAGGCTTCTGCTTTATACTTTTGTCACAACAGTTTAAGGGAGTTGATTTCCAGGTTTCTTTTGTGAGAACAGGAATCAGACTGCACCAGGAACACTTATGATGCAACATAAAGAATATCTGACTGATTCTAAATGAATGAAACTAGTTACCTGAAACTAGTAATGGTTTCCTAATGAATGAGGAATGCAGCTGACTGAGACAATGGGGGATCTCCCTAGTGTTAACCAGGTGACAGCTGTAGAAACAGATGCAGTTTCAAGATATCTTTTCAAGAGATGATATGGTTATGAGTCAAGGCATTTTGTGGTCAGCAAGTGCACTGATACACCTGTATATTTGGGGTTGTAGGACAGTGTCAAATCCACCTCTGAAGAGGCAGGTCTGAATCATTAGATGTTGCTGAGGATATGAGTTACCAGGAACATCTTAGTTGAAGCATTCTCAATTATCAAGCAAAAATCTCTTAAGAGATCAGAGTTTCCTTCAAGTTGCAATTAATATTGTTTTTTATCAGTATGTTGGACACACATAAGTATTTGAAATATCTTTCAAAATTGCTGGTTACAGTAATAGCTACTTTATTAATTATTGGAGAAATAATGAATTAACTTCTCTTGCAGCTCTTTAATAAGGAAGTACAAGCTGTCTTTGAAGTACTAGCAGCCCAGTTATTCCCGTGTTTTTCTGGCACATGTAATTATCTCTCTTCAAGATTTTAAGCCATTCTGTTTATCAAGCAAATCAGCAAATAAGTCAAAGAACAACCCTAAAACTGAAGCATCCTTATCTGCAATACAGAAAATAGAATTCTGCTGCTATTTTATGGCACATGGAGCCATCAAAAATCAATCTTCATCCAAATCAGATAAATTTTACCAATAGATCTGCTAACAATAAATTATGGAGAAAGGAAGATGTACATGAAGGTAGAGGAAAAAGTCCCAGATTTCAAATCTAATGTGTCTCTGCTGTAACATGTTCTAGTATGAAAAAGAAAGTTGCCCAAAGAACTGAATGATAACAAACCTAAAACATTCTTCTGTAACCCAAATGGAAACAGTGTTTAAAAATCTTCAGGTATTCATAGTAGAGAAAGTGTTCTTCTTCTTAAAGTCCAATAATGAAAGGAAACTATAAATTATGTATAGCTATGTATACATATTATATATATTCTATGAGTATAAATTATGTTCCTCAAAAAAAGTCTGAAGCCTTGTCTATATGGAATGGTGTTGCTTCTTTAAAAAAAATATTTTTATCTCATTTTTTTCCTGTGATGCCACTAATAGACTTAAAAAGTCTGTCCACTTTGTTTACAATGGGTTAGTTCGCAATGAATGAGAGATACATAGAGTCCTGGACTTTCTCAAAATAATTGTGTACCATCCTGGATGCAATGTCCATCAGATTTTGCATTCTGGGACTTTTTTTCATTGTTGGCTAGAACCTGTTGTATATATGAATCTTGTGGTCAAATTTGGAAGATCCCATGATTCCTCTGATACCATCTCATTGTTCTTGGGGTTTTAATGATTTCACCACTAATTTTGTGTTGCTTGAGGACATCACTGGCCACCGCAAATCAGATAGTTATTACTACAAACAGGGTGAAGCATGCATACTCTTGTAGCATGGGTGACTTTGGATAAAACTGAAACTGCTTTTACAGTAGTCAGTGTTTTACCATGTGATTACCGTAAGAGATGAAGTTGGGGGAAAGCCATAGTGGGCCACATCATAGGATACTTCTAACAAAGTATCCTTTCCCAGCATTCTAAAATGTTTTCTTACTCATACATTCTTTCTTCTTTTGGCCAAATAAAAGGGATGACAAACACAGGCAGAGGACTGCCTGCAAAATGATGGTAACCAGCAATGGCTGTGGAATAGCAGGATCTGTAAGGCCATTTGACTAAGTGCAGGTCATCCGAGAGTGTCTGTAGCAGTAGAGAGAGGTGTCTGTCGTCACATAATTGTTGCTCCTGAGAACTACTTGCTAGTTTCAGACCAGTTTAGTGATATTTTTTTAGGTGTAAGGGCTGTAGTCACTGGAGATGATACTATTTAAGAGAGTCCTCTGCCCTCATTTTTGCATCACGAATTGCTACGAAGGAGATGAAGTGGTAGATTTACAGGACTGTGATTCCAATGAAACACAGAGGTCACTGATGGCACCTGACTATCAGATCCTCCAATGTATTCAAATGCTTAACTCCCACTGAAGTTGCCTACTTATTTGTTCCTATGAAATACCAAAGCATAATATAAAACTTCTGATTTTGTCTGTAGGGGAAGTTAATTAGCAAATCTCAACTTGCCCACCAATATCACTTTCATTTGGTGTTAAGAGCAAGTTTAGCACTCAAGTCTCTTTTTTTTTTTTCATAGCAAACAGCCTGTGCTTATTATCATATTAAAGGAGTGCCACTGGTTAAATCAAGCAATGAATATAAATAGCTATATTACTGCCATCAGGCATTAGTGTTTATTTAGTGGATGTGAATCATGCATGCCTCTTTGATCTGGCTTTGACTAAGCCATTGCTGTTTTCATACAAAAAAGGTTATTTGCAAACACTGCTAGAGTATGTATACATTAAACATGGAACTAATCAATATGAAAGGCTCTCTGCTACTTTGACAACCCTGCGTGCTGCCATTGCAGTCTTTAAGTGTTTTGGATTTCTGTGTGAGTACCTGGGTCCCTGAAGACACTCTCAGCTCTTTTCTTTGGACTAGAGAAGATCAAGATTGAAATTGGGCCCCACTGAAATCAGTGGCCATATCACACTCAGGGCGTGGTGAAGGGCACATATCTGACATCAGAGAGGACAAAAATAATCAAGGACAAAGCTGATTTATTTGTGGACTGGTTTGATTACAGTGCATACAGGAGAGTATTTGAAAGAGAAATTTGTTTGTGCACAATCAGATAAGCAGATAGACTCAGACCTACTTGCGCTCATTACCCACACTGAACTTTTTATTACTTTTTTCTAAAACAAATCTCCCGTGTTGAATTTTAAAACTGAACCCACATGCCTCCCCTTCAACAAACCATATGCAGACTACTGTGTGCATTGGAAAAGCAAATGATAACCCATAGGTACTGCCAAAGTAATGTTATCACAGTCATCGTGATAAACAACTTAGAATGAGGCTTGTTCTGATGCCAAACATTAACCTGGACAAAGTAGCTGACAGGAATGGTATTTATTCAACCACGACTGACCTCAAATGCTCTCCAGTGAGGGAACTGGGGATGGCAAGTAAGTGGAAAAATTGTAGAAATACCCAAACAATTAGGTGATTTCTGAGTCCAAAATGTGTACCCGTTCCTCCCTCCCTTTCTGTTACTTCTACTATAATGCAAGTTCATAATACAAAAGTTTTACGATTAGAAGGAAAGCTGAATCTCCAGAGTTTGGGTAAATTTGGTCTTCACTCCTACATTTGTAGCAAGGTCAGATTAGTTTTGCATCATTTGGGATTTCTTTTTTATCACCTAATGTCATTTTGAATATTGTTCTTCCCTATATTTATAGGGTGTCTGTGTTATAGGTGTTACAGAAAAGGAGTTTTAAAATAATTTGGAATGATAACTGTACTAGGAAAGTGTAGTGGAGCAGTGAACTATTTATCTTTCACTCCTGATATTTTGTAATCAAGTGAATTACGCTGCAACTTTATCCAACCTAAGAAAAAGGGTGAGAATTGTTAGGATGAGAGTGAAATGGTGATCATCTTGAACAGTGACAAAAGAGGGAGTTTTGGTGTGTTCTTTTGTAAAGATCACATGCTCTTCATGGTTATATGAAAGTTCTCTTGCCTGACTGTGTATTATTACATCAAAGATTTTGTCGAAGAAACCCAGCCAGAAAGGCTAAACAATGACCCAGAGAAGAGTCCTTGAAGGAGAAGCAGAGATGCAATTATGGGGGAATACCTTCTATCTGGGCTGACTTATTTTAAGGGATATTCTTCATTTTGTTCACTGTTACATAAGTAGAGGGAAGGTGGATCAATCAACCCTTAATTTTATTGACCAAAGCAAAGCAATGTAACTATTGATTGAAGCTGTTTTTCTCTGCACAATTCAGTCTGAAGAAGTGTAATATTTTAACACAAAGCCAAACCTTTAAGGTATGCATGGAACTGCATGCCTTAAATGAGAATCATGCTTGTGACTTCATGGTGGGAATTTAGCCTGTTAAAACATGACATTACCTCTTTTGCTTCTTGCACCTTTACCTAGGTAAGGAAAAGGCATACATGGAACAACATTTCTAAAAAAATGATGAATTAACAGTTCTATAATTTTTTTTCTGTTACTGAATGGTTTCACTGTCTCTGTAGAGATTACAGGGTCTCAAATTGTGTGAATAGATCCTCACCCTGACAGTGGTCAACCGTTGTGCCTTGCAACTGGGTGTCCAGTCAGACTGCCGTAGTATATGTAAGAAAGAGCTTCTACAAAGTCAATCTATTTCTCAAGACATTTTGATATCAAAATATATATCTCCAGTTTCCTCATTTAATCAAAAGCTTTTTCTAATGGAGAAAAAAATATTCATTTTTGAGTATTTATTTCAATCCTCATTACAGTAGATTCCTTCTAGAGCTTCCCACCATGGTACTGAAGTTCAGATTATGGTCCTAATGAACACTTTACAAATGAAGCTGTTACAAAAGCAACCTTATTTAATAACCTTTTTCTTGCACTAGTCTTGATGAGCAAACTGGTGATATTGTGAAAGATTTCTTTAGCCTTTGCTCCCAGTGCTGCCGACAGCCCCTCCATGTGCTTTGGCAGCAGCTTCAATGGGATGTCAACTGTGGGCTATGTGATGCAATGAGAGCACATTAGTACTTGGACAGTGAACCTGCTCACCTTGCCCCAATTCAGGTGCAAATCCAAGTATTCTATAACATCATTGAACAAACAGCAGAAACTGTTGGTCACACAGAGAAATATTTGCTAAGTTACAGAATCTTATCAGAGGGAATGTGTTCTTGATGTTTGCTGGTGGGACTTTCCAGGAACTGGAGATACATAGGGTCAGAAATTCCTGTCAGCTTCAGTGCAGCTGCGTTTCCACCCTCAGTGTCTACTATTTAAAACTACAGCATGCGTGCTCTCTTGTTCTCTCTCTCTCTCTCTCTCTCTCTCTCTCTCTCTCTCTAAACCATTCTGTTTCACTTCTCTACCAACTCTAAGCCGTGGACAAGACACATAATTTTCATTTCCATCTATGCCTAATTTTTTTGGCAATGTTTTTAGAAAAAATATATGATGCATTGTCTCTTGCCAATAGAAGCCATCCTGGTCCTGTTGAAAATTAGATCCTCTTTACAAAACAGTTCTCAAGGGAACTGGATAATTTACATGGGAATATAAATAATATAGATTACCAGGGCCTTAACTCTATAATATATCGTGTAAGGAAATTGTTATCTCAAATAATGCCTTAGAATCTACAGACAGGAATCCCTTCAGGAATTAACAACTTGGTTTGAAATTTTTTTTTTAGTAGAATTAGCCTAGTTTTCTAACAGGAGAATACTCACAGTAAGTTTTGAACTGGCTAGCCAATGAACTTTGAATGGAGAAGTACAGAATTTAAGATTATTACAGTCCAAGCCTTCAGGAGAAAAGCCTCACGAGTGTGAGTTTAACAGTATTCTACACCAAAACATCCATCTATATGGAGGATTTGATGAGTACTCAGAGCAAAATCTGAAGGCCAATAACGGACATAAACTCCTGCCAGAAGCATCTGCACCACAGAGAGCCAAACTCAGCCTTTTGTGTTGCTTGTAGAGCTCCATGTTCTTACTCACGTAGAAATATGATAGGAAGCTTGTGTATCACTTATGCCGTATGTCTCCTCATTACCACAGCGTTTCATTTCCTGATAAGGGAACTGTTTGGTTAAAGTAGAGTTTTAAAAACTGTATTTCAAGCTGAGCACACATGGCAATCATTAAATTGGCACTCAGGTCCAGTCCCATACAAATTTTCAGTGCATAGAGTCTTTCTGAATCTATGGATTTCTACACATATCTCTGTCTTACCATACTGAAGTAAGTATGGTAAGACCAGGTAGCTAGGCCCTGCCTCAGGAGTCTAGTGAAAGTTTAGAGATAACTCAGTAATGTCATACTGTATTTGGATAGCTGAATATGTGATCAGTCAATGTTGTGCAGGGTAGTTCTGTAAGAAGGATTTCTATCACTGAACCATTTGGGCCCGCTCCTGCCATTGAGTTAATTCTCCTTAGTAACCAGTGTTTTGATTATTTATTTCTGATTGCTCCAAGTACGGATCTCAAAAATAAGTCTGATGAAAATGGCTTGTTTTAGGTATTTCATAAAACAAACAAAACCAGAAAAGTATTTGTTATTTGATTTTTTTAATAAGTTAATCTTTTCTTTTTTTACTTTGCTATTGCAAGTTAAGTTCTTTGTGCTTTCAGTGTAAATGTGGTTGTCTCATAAATGTTTAACGTGTTTGTTCATGGCTTCTTGGCCACCTGATTTCCTTGTATCAACCTCTACTTTCTGCTCCAGCTCTAGTCTGTTCCCAGACTGAGGAACGTTCAGAAATCTCATAATGCCTCACACTACTAGTTAATCTCCTGTGATAGATATGATTCTATGATTGTTCTTATCTGGTTTCTGCTTCAGTGAAGACAGACCAGTCTTTATTTCAAGAAATGATTCACATGGGAAGTAGTTAGCCTCAGTCTGTGGCTATTCAAGCTGTCCTAGAGTGGCTTCCTGATAGTGTATGGAAGAAAGTGATGGGATGCTACTGACTGTAAGCAGTCTTGCTGGAACAGGTTTTAGCATAATATTCTGTTACCAAATTAGCTCTTCTTTTACTTTAATGCTATCACCTTGGTGCTGCTCAAAATACATATCCTGTTGTTAAGGGATGTTCTTGCTGCAGCTGAGCAGAGACATCCCCAAAGCCTGGTCTGCTTCTGGACATGCTCCCTCCAGGAACAAAGCAGAGATAGGCTCTGTCTTCATAATTGTGAGGGTGCCTGTCCCCCAGGGTCCTCCATCAATCTGGAACTTCCCTCACTCTCCCTCAGAAGTACAGTCTCTAACCTGAAAAAGGTGACAATTGTCAGAGTTCTGAAGTCATGGTTATTCACCTCAGCACAATTTATGTGTTTTAATCCCACAGCTGGTTCTCATGTTCATAAGCTTGAGGCCCTGAAGCCCAACCCTTTGGTTGTTTTGTCTGGGTTTTTAGCATGTTGGGTATGTTATATATATAATCTGGGTTTTTTTTTAACATGACGTGGTGGGTTGACCTTGCCTGGACACCAGGTTCCCACTCGGTCACTCTATCACTCCCCTTCACAACGTAAAGGGGAGAGAGAATAAGATGGAAAACAACTCATGGATTGGGATAAGGCAGTTTATTAAAGCAAAAACAAAGCAAACGCTTGCGTGCACAAAAGCAAAGCGAAAAATAACAAGGTTTATTCTCTACTTCCCATGAGCAGAAATACCTGTTCACTTCCAAGAAGCAGGGCATAGTGATTTCTTAGCAGGCAGTGATTTCTTAGCAGGCAGCCATTGGAAACAATGAATGCTCCCCTTCCTGTCCTTTCCTCAGCTTTTATATCTAAACTGACGTCATATGGTATGGAACATCCCTTTGGTTAGTTTGGGTCAGCTGGCCGACTTGTGCCGCTTTCCAAAAGGAATGTTACAGTGCTCAGCAGTAGCCAAAACACTGGTGTGTTATCAACACCCTTCTAGATACCAATGCAAAGCACAGCACTGTGAGGGCTGCTATAGGGGAAATGAACTCCATCTCAGCCAGACCCAATACACACATGGATATGAAAATATGGGTGGTGGTGATGATAGTGGTGAGAATTATTCTGTCACGATGTGTTAGGGGGAAAGAGATGCAGACGAAATTGCCTATTACCATCAAATGCTTCCTGGTTTTGTCACATATTGCAAGTGTCTCCTGATGTTGCAATGAGAAAAAAAAGGCAAAAAACCCCAACCTGATATTCCGATCTGCAGAGTCATTATGTAAAATCTACAGGAAATTCTGGGAATGAATGAATTTGCTGACTTTATTGTTCTGAAGAGTTGAACTGTTCTTTGTGTCTTGAGACGTCTGAGGTGTAAATCTGCATAGACCAGAGTGTGCATGGTGAATATTTAGTGGAAATGAAGGGTCATTCATGGGATGGAAGGGTAACACCTGAATTGTGTACTCAACACTTTTTCTTTTTTAAATAGCTATTTTCCGTGTGAAATAGGATTCTGTTTATTTCACTATGAGATATTCTGGGATACATACAAGACCAAAAAAAAAGTAGTGGGTAAAATACTTTATCTACTTTTCATTCCTTTTTTTTTCTTCCAACTGCTTATTAGCTTTTTTTTGTTTCTTTCTCCTTCCCCTTCTATTTTTTGTCAGACTCAGTTTGTTCATTTCCATTAACATTTCCTTTAATTGATTTTCTCTTTTTTTTACTGAAGTTACTCCTCAATTCTCTCACAGTAACATTTCCTTTTCCAGTCTCTGGGTCCCCTTTCTTCCATCCTGAAAGTCTGTTTCATTCCATTTTCTCTCTCTCTCTACTACTGTTCCATCTTTTGATTAAAATTCCAACACTTACCTTTCATGCCCTTACTCTAACACATCTCCAGTGCTTTTCTCCCTGCTTCCCCCATTCTTTCTTTCATCTGTCATTCCTTCAGAGCAGTATGTTATTTTCCTCTCACTTTTGCATCCAAAAAAAAAACGTTACAGGTAGATGCCAATTGGCTTCTTGGCTACACAGTTCTTCCTACCTTCCCTGAGGTTTCATACCAAGGATGAAACAGGGGGAGGTCTCCTGAGAGAATCAGAGATGGGAATAGTGCATCTTACTTGTGGACCACATATTCAAACACCAAAGAAACTTTAGAATTGTTTGAAATACGTTGTTTTGGTGAAGAACTCAGCTTTTCCATAGACTGTTTGCTGTGAAGTCAACCGAGTTTTGAGTCCAGCATTATTCAGCTCGAACAGCAATTCAGAATCTTTGTAATAAAATTTCTTCCTGAGCAACTGCCCTAAAAGGGCATTTAATAAGGCCAGCATGGTACATTTTGGAGGTTTAGTTTTAAGTGGGTAAACATGCCCCCAAGAGACAGGGAGAGGAGGGAGATACGTATTTTCTCATGTCTCACGAAGGCACTGAAGGGAGGTAAATATCTCTTGATAACCACACCCCTTGTCATACTCTATTAGTCACATCACATGCTTCCTGAACACAACACTTCTTAATATTCCCCTGACATTTTGCACGTCTCATAAGAACAGTGACTAGTTATCATCCTCGGGGCTAACACCCGTTAAAATACAGTTCAGTGAGCCTTTACAGGAACTTCTAATTGTCTATGTACAGTATGCTAGGCTTCACAGAGGCTGTATTTACTCTTGGATAAGACATGTTTTGACCTTAAACTTCTGCCCTATGAGTCAAAAGGGAGGGTAGCATCAAGGTGGCCTTCTCCTAACTGCTGCTCCTCCTGTGTTATGGGTCCATAGGACATTGGTCTAGCCAGACTGCAGGACAAGGACTTCCAGGGGGTGTATTCAGGGGTTCTAAGGTACCAGGCTACCAGCTGGCTGGAGGAATATTCCAGTTATGTGTATCCTATCTGCAAATGATGATGGCAGGCTGTACAACTTTGCAGTAACTTTGATAACCAGGAGCGACTCCAGCTCATTCATCTCATCTCTTCTCCTGTAAAGCCATTGTAGGTAAGGGTAAAGAGATTAGACACAAAAATCCCTTTGGTTTGCTGTGTGAGTTAGTGGGATTCAGTAGCCATGGTGCCCGATTGCTTCTTTGTCCTCGAGGTCTTTATACCCGGTATGATAGCACTATATTGTGATCTTTTTGCATCAGGATAAAAAAAGATATGACATAAAGTACTTTCAGTGTGAGCAGTATGGTCTTCCCACTCTGTGCCTGAACTGGGACATCAACGAGTGAGCTTCTCTTAATTTTTATTTACTGCCCCATTGTGGATAAAGATGGGCTAGGTTAGGTGCTTCAGAGCACTATGGCTTTGGTTCTCCTTTCATTTAAATGCAGACAAAGAATTGAAATCTTCCTCAAAAATCATTCTTCCTCTTTGATGGTCTTGAGTTAAAAACAGTAAGGTAGAACTGGGCAACTGCTGCATATGAGAGACACAACAAAATGCAGTTGTGGTTAAAGACCTGAACAAAAATATTATGTCCATACGCACGCCAAATACCTTTTCCTGGAATATAGGATGCTTCCTTTTATGTGTCAGGCTCTGAGCACTGAGTCACTTCCTGTGGGTTTGCATTGTGTGGATTAGCAGGTGCAATTCTAGGCACGAATGGAAACTTCCTTTCTTGCTGCTCTCTCAAGGGTTGGCTTCCTCTGAAGTTCAAACTTCTCTACCTCCATACCCACACTACATCTCTCTTCATCTCTGTCTCTGCCCCTGCTTGTGCTTGCTATCTGCCCAGGCTTTTCTCCTGATAGCTTCTTTAATTTCTTTCTTTTCTTTGGCCAGCAGTGTTAGAGAAAATAGCCAAGCTATTCTGTGGACTAGCAAAGCTAACTCTTTACAAGGAAGTGTTTATTCTGTGTTTTAACAAATACAACCATTCTCACAAAACCTGGAATTCCTCTGGAATTGCATTTGGTGGGTAGCTTTTTACAGAGGGGAGGATACGGGTAGAAGAGGTTGTTGAAGATAATAGTCACTGAACTACAATGGTTCAGGATTCCTACTTCTCCCAGATCTCATACTGCAGCTATGGACTTCGTGTCTTGGTACCAGAGTAACTATTTCAGCTGAAGCACTGGGGTTTTCATCAAAACATCTAAGCCAGTAAAATTGACTGTGAATTTATATGGCCTACTCTACTTTTGGTTTGTACTGCAGGGCAGTAGCTATGCTGGGGTGTTGTTTCAACTATACTAGAATAGTTTTTTTTAATTTAACATTTGTGTGTGCATGACCTCCTGTCTTATGTTTACTTACCTTATGAACTAGTAAAGGTGTCCTTTTTCTGGGTTGTTTGTCAGAAAAGAAAAACAAAAGTAAAGGAGCATATGTCATTCTTCAGACACAGATACATACATTCTTTTTTTTCCCCCTGTTAAATTCTGTAACTTAACCATGGATAGCTCTTTTTAAGTGTCTCTAACAGCTGTTTTCTTTCTATCTATTTCACATGAGTTTGGAAGGAGTCCTTTACATTTAAAAAAATCAGGCATACAGTCAAAAAGGAAAGTGGGGGTGGGAGACACGTTATTTTTAAGGGCTGAATGTCGAATAATCTGTCAGATAAATATGAGAACAAAGTGGGAGGCAGGAACTTATTTCAAAGAAAGGTGCTCTGATTTGCTGATATTCTAGAACTACAGTGTTTAAAAGTACAATGGCAGAAGCAAATGGTTTTGAACTTTGCCAGTATAATGAGCACAGGGTAGAAGCTAAAAACAATTGTGCCTGTGTTCTTCGTATTTTCCAGAGCTTGCCTCTGGCTAGGGATGGGTGAGGGATGAGAAAGAAGGAAGGACCTAGATTCAAAAGTGTGCTGAATGTTTATTTGTTTTTCAGAGGAAAAGGAGAAGTGATTGAGATGATGGTGCTTCACATCCCAGAGGGAGTTTCACTTCACGGATAAGCACCCTGAGTCATGAGCTGAATACGTGCCTAAATGTTTCAATAGTTGAAGTAAATCCTATCAAAGTTTGCTGTTGTGGTGGAACGTGCTGACTCAAAGGGCTTACAAGGTGAGCTACTAGGGAGAAATGTGGTTGGTAGTAAGTCACGCAGTGGGCTATGTGGAAAGAGGGAGGCAGAAATTATTCTTTAACAGGAGAAGCAAACTTGGTATGTGAAAATGCAAGCTGTTTGTTTCAATGAAGAGGCTAGGTTTGGCTTTACTCTGTGCAGTTATTTGAAGGCTATTGAGAAATGCAAATCATGATTTATTTTTACTGTGCTATGTCATGAGACTCGTACTTCAGAAGCAGAAAGACAAGTTTCTGGACTCTGTCAAGAAATTCGCCAAAACAACAAAATAAAAGAATGGCACAACTTACACATTTTTTAAAATATGATTATGTAAACCTGAGAAAAAAAATAAAGGTGATTCACAAAGGACAAAAGCACTTAATTGTCTGGGGGACTTCCTGCAGAAGGAGATACATTTTGGTCTAGTGGCCAAATGACATTGGTTTTCTGGGGACTTTAAATTGTTTTTCATTAATTGAATTTGTCCCGTTAGGAGTTTTCTGTTCTTCCTCTCGTGTATTTACTTATTTAGGTAACACATGCTTAATGTGCATATGTTTTACTCTTAGCTGCCAGACACCTCACATAGCCTTTTGTATTCTGGCTGTAAAAAGGGTTGGCACAAATTTTGAGAAACAGCATGGAAGGTTTTTACAGATTATTTTTAGAATATAGGTTATTAACTATATCCTGGTGCATGGAAAAATTCTTTTAAGTTATTCTAAACCATTTATTCTGATGATACACAAAGAGGTGTACTTAGCTAATGAATTAAAATATTCCTTACTTAGTAGAAGAGACTGACAGTCAGTCTCTTTTATAGGATCACTCTACCTCTGCTGTTTAATACCCTTTCCTTCCTTTTTATTCCAACAAAACTGAATGACTGAGAGTAAACTTGAGAGAAGCTGGTTTGAAGACACAACTCATAAAATCTCACAAAATTTGTGTCTGTCATATGATCTAATCTCCTCCTTAAAATGGGTCAAATTTAAATAGAAATACTTTAACCTTGCTGCCCTCTCATAATGCCTTACATATTGACACACCTGCCTTTACTTTGCAGTTTCAAAGACTTTAATCACTAATGCTGACGACACTCCTCACTGAAAAGAGTTAGACGGAAATATTCTTGCCTGAGTGCAGCAGGAAATTGAAATGGTGTGATGCCAGAAGCTGGAGAAAGCAAGTGCTTGCACAGCACTGGGAAATGCAGGGGCTTTCCTTGCAAATGTTCCCTTCGGGATTCTCCCTCCTACTTTCTCTCAGCAAGGGCAGACACACAGGTCTGAGTTTGTCCAACACTGCCTGTGAGAACAAACCACTGTTTTCAGAGTGCAAACACAGTTGGAGCTATCAGACCACCTCTGAGCTGGCCTAAGATCCTTCACAACACAGATAGGGACAAGGTTGGCTGCTTCTTGGACCTTGCCATTACTTGCTTATATGTGGATATGCCCATGTTTTCCAAGAAGAACAGACAAATAGCAGTATTCCATGCTTATCATTGGCATTAAACAGCTGGTATAAGTGTGTAGGTCTACTAGAAATAAAAACTGCCACTTTATACTAGCTGCACTAGTAATCCTGTTTCCCTAAAGGCTTTATTAGGAAAAGATTCCATACTGAAGGAGTGGCAAAAGAGAGCTTGATGAGTTTGCCCATGGAAGTGTCATGATCAGTATTGCTAGCCTTCTTCCAAAATTGTGAGTTCTTAATGTGAATTAGAAAGTACCACTAAGAATCAAGTGAGGGTTCCTAAAGTCAAGGGAGAGAAGGCAGAGACTTGAACAGCTTACTGGTATGAGACCCTTAATCATATCCCAGGCACCTAGACATTCTCATTAGGGGTGAACTAAGAATGCTTAAACAGATTAGCAAGATCATTTACTGTTGACTAGTCACAATTATCTCCTTTATTCTCTGGGAAAGCCAGTAATGAGCAGTTCAAACGCTGTGTGGGGTAGCAAGACCACGCAGTAAAAACTGTAGGCACATTCAATTTAGCAGTGAGTTGGCAGCTGGCTGGCGCACACCACAAAATAAGCTGTATTTCTTTATCAAATCAACAATAAGTGTTCGTGTTTGTTCTGGTCTGTGTGCAAGAGCTCACGTATGCCTGCATACCTCATAACTCTGCCTGAGCAATTACATCCCATACTTCCCTTTTCTGTGTTGCTGTATTAAGGGTTTCCACATTACATAGTTATACAGAGATTAGGCCTATAAGAATACATACCAATATACAGAATTTCCTTTCTCACTTATTATTGCTTAGGAGCTCCAGCATTTCTTCCTATATCTCTTTTCTTTGCTTTGTTGTTTTGGTTTTTTTTTTAATCATCTTTATAGCATCTTCTGTCTTTACAGTTATGCCTTCGCCCTGACTGCATTCTGACACTTGACTTTGAACTCTTCTGTCTTGTTGTGAGTTCAACGGTTAATGGTGGAGAGTTAAAAAGTCTTATAACAAAAAAGAGAAACATAAGAATGGGGTGAATAGAGATAAGAGGAAAGACTACCTGATAAGCCTGGTAGATGTGTTGGGATTAACACTGAAATGTCCAAAGTCAGTCCTCATGGTTACTGTCATGGGGCCTTGGAAAACATGGCTAGAAATATTGCTTTTACTGTTTCTGATGATATCCTAATTTTAAACACAGACCAGAATTTGTTTAGCCCCATCTCATCCTTGCAATACTGCTGCATCCTTATTGTGCTCCTCTTAAAAGTCAATTGACATCTCATTTCTGTTCTTGTCCACCTTTCTGTCCCTGCACCAGCAGAGGTCCTCTCTCAGTAGTTGTCCTTGTTAGCCATATGACTTTTCAAATTTGTCTGCTACTCTGTGGGAATTTTCTGTAACCCTATAATTATCTCTGTTTACGTGATGGAAGTATTTTGCATGTCCTATTTAGCATTTGCTAACTGCTGTTTGTGCTTGCCTCTCCCTGCTAACAATGGACTTTGGATTCTTTTTTTTTTTTTCTGTATGATTAGGACTTTTTTTAACTCTTGCATAGTTGGACTGAACTATGTAGCAAGTGCTGAATGTGATATTTGAATAACAGTTCTTTGTAAGGCAGCTCTTCAAGAGTGCTATTTGAAAGCATTAGCTAAGACTGACTTTGAAATTATAGGCAAGACTGAAATCTCAGGCTAATTTTGATGATATGAAGCTATACCGTACAAAACTCTTCTCTCCCTTATATCCATGAAAATGGTAAATTGGTTAAATCTTCTTTGCCCAAATCATGCCAAACTTGTTTGCAACAAGAGAAGCTGTTGTTACCACAGCACTGGATGCAGCTTCAGTATTGCTGAATGGCTGTACAGTAGTGCATATTCTTCCCTACCAACTGATATGGGGTGTTTTTAACACCAAATGGGTGATTTGGGAGGGGGAAGATGAAAAGGGAAAATACATTTTGCTGAAGTCCAGTGCTGGAGCATGGAGAAACCAAAGAGGTGAAATACCCTAGAAAGATGAGTGCTCAGGCCAGGTAATAATAATGAAAACAATCAGATCTGCATAGCCCCAAACATGACAATTCATCTTAAATATGTTCTTTAACATGTTCTGGGTTTTTGTCATTAATTAACATTGAAAGGTTCTGACTGAAATACAGTTGATGAAAACAAGCAGGCAGTTCACATGGGGAACAATCAGTGTGGTATTTTCTCCTTTCATATTTGACCACTAAGAAGAATTAATCTAGGTATGAACAGCCTAGAAAGTGCATGTATACTTAGCTGCAGCCAATGGGGAACTTCCAGTGTAGGAACTGAAGTGGGATTTAGTCTGTACTGGTCACCAGTAGCTGTGGCCACACTAGCTCTTGGTGCTTTCTCTTCTGGACTGTTGAATCCATGTTGTCCTGAAGCAGCTCTAGAGATTTCTGTTGCCTTCACACAGAGTTTTCACTTTGGATAGCCAGGATTTGAGGAGATTTTGGTGGCTAGGAACGTCAGGGATAGGGCTAGCTGGGGCTCTGTCAGCGACATTCAACAACATTTTTATTAAATCAGTGCAATTGGCTGGAGCAAGTCTTACCTAAACAGTATTTAATAAGTACATACACAGTTCAGAGCACTTCTGTGTGCTGCTACAAAGTATTTTACGAACATGTTAGAAGGAATGCTTGTTAAAAAAATACATTTCTCCAAAGTAAAGAGAGTTCCTGAAGCTTATTTTGAAACTGCATGGAAAACATTTCAGGGGGTTTTCTGCATCCTTGAGCCACTTTCACTACCCATTTGAGAAAACATAATTTCAAACTTAGTTCCACTGCTGCCTGTAAAACAAACTACAAAGTGAACATGCTTGTTTTTAAGATCTCCCTTTCAGTACCTATTTGAAAAAGAATAATTTCAAACTCAGTTCCATTGCTGCCTGTGGACCAGATTACAAAGTGAACATGGTTGTTTTTCAGATCTCTGAATTAGATGGAGCAATGACTCAGCATGAAAACCAGTCACAGGCAGCAAACATTCCCCCTCCAAGATGTGTTTCTAACGATCAATCAAAACGAAATGACACAAGCAAAGAGAAGAAATTAATCAAGCTCTCACTTCATATAGATGGGGATTCTTCCTCCTTTAGTATTCTTATTACTTTTTTTCTGCCTGCAAGTATCTGATATAAGAGGAAGTTAACTTCCCCCCCCCCCGTAAAGCTAGGATACAAGACACTATTAAGTTGGTTAATGTTTTTAATGAGGACAAATATTTTATCTCTGTTAAAAGGCCACCCATGCAAATTTTTAAATATAAGACTTATCTTCTACTTCCGATGAAGCATTAAGTAACTCAAGTATCTGTAGAGGTATTGGGTTAGCTGAAAAAAGAAAAGTTTCCTATAGCAACCAGCTGAACAGTTACCAATTATATCAATAGTCAGAGATTTCCTTTTTTTTAAAAAAAAGAAGAAACAACACAAAACTTTAACACACACAAATGAATGACCAAAGTTCTGAAGTTTGATTAAGGTTGAATTGCCTAGAGTTGCAGCAGAACTTTAGAGAATATGCTGTGTATTATAGTTTAGAAAGTGCATTCATGATTTTCCCGCTATGTTGCTTTCATGTTCTATAAGAGTTGAGAGCATAATCCTGTGTCCTTTCTTCTATTTAGGTAAACATCCTTCTTTGTGCTAACAAATGGAAAGCATTCAGATAT
Organism: Lepidothrix coronata; assembly: GCF_001604755.1. NCBI lineage: Eukaryota > Metazoa > Chordata > Aves > Passeriformes > Pipridae > Lepidothrix > Lepidothrix coronata. Next base: position 344,565 of record NW_016690263.1, read on the forward strand.
ATACTGTTGAATACAATGCTGGGAGACTGCAAATGTGATTTGGTTCAGTAATAGTATTACTGTTACTTGTTACTGTGACAACAGGGCTGCAATGAATGCTCTCTGAATGGTAGCAAGTCTCCTAATTTTGAGTATTTAGGAACTACATACCCTTGGGTTCTTTACAGATTCTATCAAAAGTCCAGGTGAATATTTTCTCTGTGTGAATCTTCCCAGTTGAATGTCATGGTAATAAGATGTCATTGTGCAACTGTAGGGAGCCTTTCATCCCCCGCAAGCAAAATCTTCAAGGTATAAAGTCACAAAATCTTCAAGGTATAAAGTCAGCCACTGAGGTTCATTGTGTGTAGGATGGTAAGACAATATCAGACCTGAGGCCTTTGAAAAGAAGAGTGCTTCGGTCTGTTCTGTTCCAGCCAAAGCAGGATCCAATACTGCTGGTACATTTCCGTAGTTTCAGTCAGAATTCAAAATAAACAGAAACACCTCATACATAATTTTCAGAAAGCCATGGGCACTCTTTTTTCATTAAAGACTCCACATTAGTAAACTTGATAACAAACATGGCTAAATTAACTACACATAGTGTAAAATATTCTCTAAATCCATATTTCTTTCTATTTAACCATATACAGAGGCAAAGAAAGAGACACACGAAGACTCCTAACTTCAGAGATGTTTTAACAAAATACTGGTTAGCATGGGTATCCCTCCGGACGTGAAGTGCATTAGGAGGAGTAGATTATAGAGGGACGGCTGTTAAACACAAATTTTTATCTTCTTGATATAATTTCCTGCTGCTCCACTTACAGAAGTCTAGAATATAAAATAAGTTTGATCAAAGCCATGCTCAAATGCAATTTCCACTTAAGTCAGTGGGAATTTTTGCTTGAACAAGAACTACAGGATTTGGTACACAGAATTTCATAGAAATTATTTATTTTAGTGGGAAGTTTGATAGTAAGTGTAATGACAAACAAAGGGGAAATAAGTTGGGATACAGGATTTGTAAGAAAGTTCCTGTGTTTGCATAAAAAAAAATCATCCCAGATATTTTTTAACTTTTTTTTCTCTTGTAACACCTGTGTTGTAATAATCAAAAACAATGTTGCATTATAAATTTAGATCCTTTAAATTTTTTTCTTCCTCTATTATTCACATTTCTTTTTCCGTTTTTTATTATCTTGGCCCAATGGGGATTTTCTTTTAACTTTGTTATATTATAATAGTTAGTGTGTATACATGAAAAGACCACTGACCTTTTACTGACTTCTGAGTCACAGGATTAATAGCTGTGCATATGACCTTCTGAAAATAGTGGAAAATATTCCCTTAACCTGCTTTTCACATGAACAAATGGTAAAAATCCTACTCTGTATCTTTTCCACAAATATCACAGTGGATTTCTTCTCTTTTATAATTGAGATTTTCAAGTTGTATATTTTGATTACTAATCTATGGAGTTATACAGATAATAATATAGGTAATAATATAGTCATATATTCTATGTTGACTTTAAAATGCAGATATTTTTGAGGATGTAGTCTCTATAATTGAAGTTATTTGTAATTGGTTGGTGAAGGTCAGTCTCTAAACTCATTATTATCTTCACTTACATGAATAGTTTCAGTGAAATATCATAAGAAATACAGAGGCAGTCATTACAGTGGTCATGCTGGTAGAAGCATAACAAAATGAGGGAGAAGATCTTGCAATTACGGAGGAACAAGTTGGTTACGGTTTTCCTCTGCAGTCTACCCAGCAAATGGATTTGTCTCACACAGTGACTCCTATAGTAAAGCAGATTGGTGAAAATTTTTCAGAAATAATTCCTGATTTTAAAAGTTACAACTACCAGTAGATTCCTCTGAAATATGTGGGAACTAAAAACTCCATCCCCAAGATGTCCCTAGTTTCAGACCCTGTATAGAGACATCCAAAAGTGGAAGTCACTTTGGGTAAGTTCTGACCTTAACCTCTGTGTCTCTGAAACCATTCCATGTAACAAGTAGAGGTTATGAAAAGTGAGAAGAATGGGGAGATATCATGGGAGAAAGATGTCTGGCAGTGGCATTTGCTGCAGAGAAAAAAAAAATAAGGAAAAAAAGGAGACATAAATAGCAAGGAGATGTTTAGCCTCAATAGAAAGGGGAGTAGAGTGGTAAAAATGTCACTTTCCAAGTGGAACAAAACACAGTCTGTCTCAACATAAATTTTCCAGGTGCATTATGTAGCCTACAGAGAGTACTCCAGGAGTACATTACCCTATGTACTATCTAGAACTGGCTGTATAAAGTAACATTTAATTTGTGTGTTATATGTTTTTATTTTATTTTTTGACCCTTCTTACACTATTTTCATTAGTTTAGGGCTTTCATTATTTACTGAAAACCAGACTTCTTGTGAGTTAGATTTGCTGACAGCATGGGGGTATGTATACCAAAGAAGTGTATCCCTTAGCAACAGAATGCAAGTTAGTGTTCTTCAAAACTTCTCTATTCATGTTTTCTCTCATTGTTAATAGTCTTTTACAGAGAAATTGCCTTACATTGGCTTCATTTGGAGTGCTTTAGACACAACTGTTAGTCAGGTTTAATGAGACAATTTTGAGGGTTTCATTTGCCACCAAACAGTGAAAATTATGTACAGAGTTATATCGTTCCAAAGGTAGAGACCTCCTCGGGAAAAAGATAAGGGGAGAAAACTATTTTTGTAGATATGAGCTAATCTACTTAAATAACATATGAACTGTAGACAGGATACATTTTAATTTAATTTGTCTTCATATGGTTTGCCTTAGTCAGGCTTTAGACATTAAGAAAGAAGTTGCCCTGTCAGATGTATCAGTTAAATGATTTTACCCAGAAAATATTTTAACACTATAGGAGTTACTCTTACAGCAACTGGGTATAATATCTTCCAGTGCCTGTTTTACTTCAAGCATACAGTGACACCCAGATGGCAGTTAGAATCAGGCATGCGATGGGCTCTCAGGTCTTATATCCTGAGATGTATGCCTTTCTTTAAGTGACCCAGCCCACCTGACTCCCCATGGTTGTCACCACCACCATTCCACCCTTCCTGCAGCCTCTTCTTCTTATCTGAATTCTGACAAAGCCGATGGATCCTGACAGCAAAGGGCAAGAGACCTAGTTTCCACTGGTGCCCATCTCCCAGATGGTGGCCCAAGGCAAGTTGGTCTAAGAGTATTTCCATACATTTCCCATGCAAGGCAGGGGTCGTTAGCACCCAGGACTCACCCCTCAAGCTGCCTGGCTTTCGACAGTCTGTGTTTTCACATTGATGGTGACTGACAAACTCCAGACCTCTTCCCTCTATTCATATTTATTGCACCCATAACTCAGAATCTCAGGTACATGTTTAATGAAAAAAACCCAGGCAGCTAAAAGTTGTTCCCTGTGTATAATAAAACATGTAGCAAAATCACTAAAGGCTAAACTGGCCAAGTAGTGCTGATCAAAAGAGAGAATTTGGAGAGGAAAATATTTCTCATAAGTGGAAATAAAACAATTATTTTGGGTGCCTTTTCTTATGGTGGGATAATTCATTCCCCTGTTTATTTTTTCATTCTAAATAAACCTGTTATATTTTAAATGATAAAAAGCAATCCTAGTAAGCTAAAGAAAACTAGTCTTTATCTAAGTATATTGCTTAGTTAAAGGAAGCATGTTGCATATTCTTACTCCAGATCTTTCTTTAACTGTGTTTTTCATGTTGTTGATTCAGTGAATTCTTCATTTATTTTCTGGCAGTTTTCCTGAAAGGAAAGCCAAGGAACATCATCTGAATAAATAATTGTAGTTTATTTTGGCAATATCTTGTAGCAGCTCAAGTGGTCAGGTATTTTATTTTTGAACTGAAGCACCCTATCATCTTGAAGCCTGACCACCAGCTTTCTGCCACTTTACATAACTTACTTGTTTCAGTCTACTACCTGACCATATTTTTTGCAGACAATGCAGAGAACTTATAGATAAATGTTGCTCTTTCTAGTTTAAGATATCTGTCTTAAAAGCCATAAAGCTAGCATTAGAATCATAGAACCATAGAATGGTTTGGGTTGGAAGGGACTTAAGAGATCGCCTGTTTCTAACCCTCTACATTAGAAATAGTAATGTCTTTGTTGTACCCTGAAGAATGTGGCTGACTTATCCACAGGCATTATTATCTTCCTGGCAAATTTGTAAGTGATTTCTGTGGAACACCTTTTAAAAATAATAGGAAAAGGAATGAAGCCATAATCCTATGTATTCGAGTAGTTTTCTGTAAAAGAATTGTCCGCAAAATAGCAGATTTGAGTAAGTCTTGAGCCAAAATACTGATTTATAAGTGTATTTCATCTAAACTTAGAAAAAAATACTTCCATCAAAAACTGACAAACATTTTCATTGCAATTTTTTTTTTTTAATTGAGAAAAGTTTTCATTTAAAAAAGTAAGTAGACTTTTTGGTGTATGTGTGTGTCAGTGTCATAAATACCTTTATGTCTTTGTAAACATAATTATGACAGACAATTAAATAAGCAACAATTGCATAGGAACAAATAAATGTAGGCTCAAAGTCAGTTGCGCTGTAGCTCAATGCTCAAGATACTCTTGAAGAAGATAGTTGTTCTCAGTTCCAGTTTTGGCTTCTGACATGTGTGGATTTTACCTGGACCATTGTTATGTGAAATACATCAGCCACATCTGGGATTGTACATGGGCAGAAGGAAGAGGTTTCACACAGGATCTCTTGGCAGTATCAGGCCTAAGAATGGGATCCTTGTACTGAAGGGACACCCTGTATTCTACCTATAATCTTGCCCCAGTCTTGCTATAAATTGAGAATTGTATTAAGGCTTCTTAGCAAAATCAATTTTTTAAAGGGAGAGTCTGAAGAAGCACCACTTCACTACAAATTGCGTATGAACATATAAATGTAGGCTAAAGATCTGCCATGCTGCAGCTCAATGCTGAAGATAATCTTGAAGAAGATGGTTGTTCTCAGTTCCATTTCTGTCACTAGTTCATGATATTGTCCTTCCTTTGCTTCTCTTTCTGTGGATAGCTTTGGCAGAAAACTCACAGCCTAAGAGAATTAAAGGATTCCTTGGACCATGTTTGTTTTCCCTTTCCCATCTCCATTTTTTTTTCTTTTCAAAGAGAGACCTATAAATGTAAAATGTTCAAAGATTCATTAAGGAGGTCAAACTATAATTTTTGGTGAGTTCCACCCTGGCATAGCATGAAATGTGGCTGCCTGTGTAATGCAATACAAGTCTGTTTGGTTTTGCCAAGAAGAGATTTCCTAGTTAATAAAACAGCCCTTTTCCTAAACAGGAGGAGTAAAATGATCTGTAACGATCTCTCTCCACTGAGCTCAGTGGATGAGAAGACCATGCCTGATCTTGGCAGGCAAAGGAGTTGAACTGCAGGTCTCTGACCCTTTACAGGCTGTTTTGCAGAGGTATGCCTGTGCTGACCATGCCCCTATGGAAGATGAATTTGGTTTGTGTTTAATTCATCCTTTACTTAAGTGGAAGTGGTGAGAGGCAGCTCCTCTAAATTGGTGCAATGCTATTCAAAGATGCAGGAGGTGATACTTCACTGCTGAGCATGCTGCTTGAACCTCCCCTCCACACTTCTGCCAAGACACTGCTGCAAGTTCGATGCAAACACCCTCTGGCAAGAGCTGGGTGAGGAAGTACTGGGTAGGTTGTACTGACCTAGCTGATGGGGTACTGAAATGTGAGTCTGGAAGCCTTGGGCTCTGGTTCCAGGTCAGGTAGAAATCTCCTGTTTTGCACAGCCAAAACACTAAGACTTTGCACCTGAAATATACACCACTGTCCTTGCTGGCTTCGTTGCTAGTAGTGGGTGGGGTTGTTTCTGGTTTTGGTGGTTTTGCTTTTGTTTTTCTTTTTTATTTAATTTGGTTTGCTTTTAAGAAAAGCCTGGTGTGTATCTGGATGTACAAGACTCTCTGAGAATAAAGGATATTTACTTTGGAGGCTGGGCCTGGGCTGCCTTTTCCATTTTTTTTTCTAATCCCCTGAGTTGGGAAACTGAATTTTATTTTTCCTGGAAGACAGGGGGAGGGTGGCAACAAGAATCAATGTGTTAAACCATTAGCCACCAACTGCTGGAGTACAAATATTGACAAGTGCAAAGGTTTGGTGGTCTTGCTTTTCTGCATGAACATCAGCAATCTATCACACAAAGCATGCAGGTACTTCCAGGAGGCCTGTCCCTGCGTAACATGATTATTGCAGTGTAACAGGGAGGTGAATGGTTAGACGTGGGTAGTACAGCTCCCGCTGAACCAACGTTACTCAATGTCTGCTTATGCAGAGTTTTGCCTTGCAACACAAATATCATAAACTTTATGGTTCTAAAATCAGCAAATTGCTTTCCTGAATCATACTTCCTCATAAGGACAATCTTGTAAGTTCGCATCTGATAATTTGATTGTGGATCTTGGGTCTCTGCTTTAAAACATCATATGCTCTGAGGGACATCCCCAGGAAGAATGCTGTAACTATGTCGTTCACATGCTAGGAATAGAATCACTGTGGGAACTGAGTAATTTTCAAAACTGAAGCACCCTGCAGTGAGATCTATGAAATGGATGGTCAGGGGGCTCTGAACAGGGATCTGTGAGTAGAAGAGTAGATGGTAGTCTCAAAAAGAAAAAAAAAGAAAGAAAGAAAAAAAAATTGAAAACTTTCCACTGTTGCTCAGTCTGGCTAAGATTCATCAGCTTGTAACACTGAGTCATTATAAAAGATGAATCACTGGATGCCATAGGCAGTTTCAAATCCTTATTGATGAGACCTACTCTCAGCAAGGCTAGAAGCCCTGGTGTTGGAGATCTACAACCTGTGAGACAGATATAGCCAAGGAAAGAAGCATAATCTTGGTCCATCACATTTAGTCAAATTGCATGTATACCCTTAGTCAAATTGCATGCTTATAGTCCCTTCTGCCCATATCATTCTGAAGCTGAGTATCCTTTGAAGGTACTGTCATCTCCTTTCTTTCTGAAAATCACAAATCACTTTCTACACAAATCCTACTTCTTACTAGACTCTCTAAGACTCTGGAACCACTACTTTAATCTCCCCTCCTAGGAATAATACTGCTTTGACAGGTATATATCTGCACATAGGTAAATAGCTGCAAAACAAGGAAGAACAGCATCAATTAAGTCTTCTACTGGCAGCAGTTAAAATCACAGTTCTGTTCCAAACCAAACTTTCAAACATACTTCCAGCAAGTTCCATTCCCTTTCGGTGTTCATAGAATCATACAGTCATAGAATGGTTTGGGTTGAAGGGGACCTTAAAGACCATCTTGTTCCAACCACCCTGCTACGGGCAGAGACACCTTTCACTAGACCAGATTACTCAGAGCTCCATTCAGTCTGGTCTTGGACACCTGCAGGGACAGGGCATCCATAGCTTTTCTGGGCAACCTGTTCTAGTGCCTCACTATGCTCACAGTAAAGAATTTCTTCCTCATATCTAATATAAACCTACTCTCTTTTAGTTTTAATCCATTCCCCCTTGTCCTGTCACTACATGCTCTTGTAAAAAGTCCCTCTCCATCTTTCTTGTAGGCTCCCTTCATATACTGGAAGGCTGCAGTTAGGTCACCCCTAAACTGTCTCTTTTCGAGAATGATCAAACCCAATTCTCAGCCATTCCTCATAGGAGAAGTGGCCCATCCCTTTAATCATCTTGATGGCCCTGCCGTGGACTTGCTTCAACAGGTTGATGTTCTTTCTGTGCTGGGGACCCCAGAACTGGACACAGCACTCCTCGTGGGGTCTTGCCAGAGTGGATTAGTGGCAGAATCCCCTCCCTCAACCTGCTGGCCACTCTGCTTTGGATGCAGCCTGGGATACATTTGGCTTTCTGGGCTGCAAGTGCACATTGCCATCTCATGTCCAGCCTCTCATCCACCAACACCCCCAGGTCCTTCTCATCAGGGCTCCTTTTGATTTGTTCATCTCCCAGTCTGTATTGATACCAAGGGTTGCCCCAATCCAGGTGCAGCACCTTGTACTTGGTCTTGTAAACCTCATGAGATTCCCACGGATCCATTTCTTGAGCTTGTCCAGGTTCCTCTGGATGTCATCCCATCCTTCAGGAGTGTCAACCACACCACTCAGCTGGGTGTCATCTGCAGATTTGCTGAGGGTGTACTTGATCCTTTCATCTATGTCATTAATGAAGATATTAAATAGCACTGGTCTTGTGGAACACCACTTGTCACTGATGTCCATTGGGACCCTTGGTGTTAGCTTCTTCTGGAAACAACCCTATGTTTGCTTAGCCTGGCAAATAGCTCCTTGGTGTCTCTGTCTTCCTAAACTTGAGACTTGGAAATCTATTTCCTGGTTGCTTTTACTTTGATAGCATGTGTTTGTTATAGATGGTACATCTTTTTAGGATTGCTATACGTAACTCCTCTATATCCTTAAAATCTAAGAAGAGGCTTTGGTTGCAGCTAAAATTTTCTAAATCATCTAGAGTTACTATTCTTAGAAGCAATAATTAAGTTAATTAATCTTCTCTGAGTAATAAAGAAATTATTTTGTTCTTGTGCAGGTTGCACGTTACATTCTTGTTAGCAGAAGTATTCAATAGTGAAAACATTCGTTCTTCAGAAGGCCTCCTATGCTTTACTGGGTTTTGATCCATAAAGTTAATTCACAACATTTAATCTTTTCCCAAAAAATATCTTCTTCAATCAATTGTGTTATGTCATCTGTTACCTATCAGGTCTCTGGAAAATGTGCGTTTGCCTAAGGGCCATGGTCTACTGCTAGGAGCAGTGTGACGACTCTTACACTTAAGACCTTCTCTTGTGAAAGTAGTCACATTAATATAAATGGGAACCTTGCCTAAAAAGGAGCTAAGTGAAGTGAGAGAAGAGTTTGAATTTGGTTGTTGAGATGATTCGTATGCATTGAGTCCTACATTCGCATCTATTCCAGTTGTATCACTGGAATCTAGGACATTGTCTCTTTCACTTTCTGATGATGAAGAGCTGGAAACATGCTCCTTTGCATGTCCTTATACTAACAGGCAGTTAGATACATGTCTGCTATCTGTAAATATTGCTGGAAATATTTTTGGTGTGACTTAACTGTTTAGAGTTTGGGTGCTGAGAATCAACTGTTTCCACTGTATCATACACTGCATTTTTGTCTTTGACACATCAATTTTTAGACTTGGTGCTGAAAACATGAAACAACTCTGTTGACAGATGTGCAAGTCAGTTATTTCAGTGACTGTTCCTGAGATCAGGCCCTATATTTTTCAGACCCAGGAGGAAAAAAACCCAGTTCTTCTCTAGTGAATCTACTATGTTGTCTTATCCTGGGGCATATTACAATACAACATATCATAGGGCACCATCCTGAAGTAGGAATGAACTATATTTCTGTAATTTTTGCCTGGGACTTATGTCTGGAAATTAGGATCTTGGTCATTTAATCTTTCTAAATTTCTATTTCTATAGTGTGAATCAAATGCTACTTCTCATTTTTATCCCCTGATATTTGTTGTGAGCATGTTCTATACAGAGTGAGGCTGTACAAGTTTGAGAGCACTTGGGTATGAGTGCTGTCAAGGTGGCTATGGGGCTTTAATTTATAAGCAGGCAGTAGAGTTATTATAGTTTAGTGGTGGACTTGGCAGTGTTGAGTTTACAGTTGGACTCAGTGTTAAAATATTTTCCAACCTAAATGATACTGTGATTTATTTGTTTCTTACTACACAGTAGGTTAGCACTCGTAATTTCTAATAGGTTAAAAGACCCTGTGTATTTGGAGTCCTTGAAAGATGCCATTCCACTTCAGATCTGTGCCCCTTCTAGTTATTCTAAACCTGTTCCGCACCATTAGACTTGTCTCCCTGGATTGTTCTGGTTAGGGTTCACTTTTGGTTGTATCATGTAAGCATACTGCACCATGTAACTCCCACCCAAAGGCGGATTAATAAACCTAAAAACGTACACAAGGTTTTAAACTGTAAAACTTGTTACTGCTATTCCATCAGAAAAGACACATGGACAAGGTTTCTCAGGCAATGAGCTGGGATTATTACTGAGACTCCCTCAGCAACAGTGATAGAGCAATTTACTAATTGTCTGATGTTCCCTTTCTGAAGCAAAGCCAGTAATACTTTTCTACCTCATCTGTAACTCTGAAGAGAGGGGCAATCTCAGGGATGAAATCCGACACTCACTGGCAAAATTCCTGCTCATCCATGAAAAGGATGCATTCCTCAGGAGTAAAACTCAACATATGGAAGAGTCGGTAGAACACAGACTACCAGCACTGAGACCACTTCATTATGCAAGCCACATTCTCCCAGTGGAATTCCCACCGTGCAAAAGGATTTTCAAGGAAAGCTCTGTCATTTTCAAAATGACACTCTTGTATGAGCGTTTTGCAAATGAAAGAAAGCAGGATACACAGTCTCACTCATTTTGCTTACCTGGTACATTATGGTCAGTTTTGCCCTTTTTCCTGCATTTTCTGTTGGGTAATCAGTTTTCTTGGGAAGTTTTGTGGCTTTTCAAGACATGATATCATGTCTTGCTGTTTATAACTGCTCAGGGTTGTGAAAGCAGAGGATTTATCTGAGAACACAGAGACTCATGCAAACTATTTGCAGATCATAGGGTTTCTTAGAGGAACAGTGGAAGTGCCCTTCTTTCTAATTCAATGTTTAGATTTCCAGACCTGCAGAGGGCACAGCACATTGTGAAAGAAGATAGTAAAAGCAAGGAACGAAAAATACTATACATGCAATGCACAATATGGATCACATCATGTATTACAAGTCACAGCAGCTATAAATAGGTCAGATCTTGAAGCTGAAGTAAACAGTCACCAGCAGGGAGAACTCAGATCTGTTTAGCTGTGGTTTAGCTCCTCCTCTCTGCCCTGCAGCAGGGAGAGGCAATGGTTGACCTCCTGAGGTCCTTTCTGGACCTTATTTCTGTGATTGCAGAAGCTACATGTAAATAGTTCGTGTTGAACTGAAAAAGCCATCAGGAGAAAGATAATGGCTGTGACAAGACCAGTCTTAGCTCACATAACTTGTTTTTGTTAGCATAACTACCGCAAAGATAAAGTAAATGATGCAGAGCTCTATTTGAAAGAAAGTCTCACAATTATTTCCTGTATTAGTGAGATGATGGAATAAAGACAGAAGTGGATGCACTTACATAAAACAGATAAAATAGAAAGATATTCAAGTGAAAAACTGCCGTTTTGTTACTTTAGCTACTTACCATACTAATATGAACATGAAGTATAAAAGCAGTGCTGCTGATCCTTTCATTGTTTGGGTTCTCAGGCTCTACAAAATAAGCTTGTCACGGGATAGTTATTATCAGTTACTGCTCTTGTATCATTGTGCAAAACAGCAGTCACATTGAACTAAAATGTCAGTAGAAGTGCTGGTTGCTATAATGTCCATACAAGTAATGGTGTATGACATAACAAGCAATTCTTGTCATTTGCTGGCCTTTATTTTACTTAAAAATTTTACTTAATAAACATTAAGACAGCTAAAATGCAGTGCTATGCCCTATAGCATATCTTACCAAAAGTGGACAACACAGAAAATGTATCTGAAAAATAAGGTGCCTTATGGTTATAAGGTACACCTCTAATGCTGAACAGGGCTTGACTGGACTAGTACCTGCACGGAAAATCCATTAAAGCTCCTGTATATAGGAATATTTGACTAATGTGAATGAGGTTCCAAAGGGCAGTGGTTATATATTATTTATCCTACAGCATGGATACTTTTCCTCAGAATGAAAGTAAGTTAATACAATTTCTTCTCTTAGGACATATTCAAACAAGTGTTTAGGGGTGTATAGCCTGATTTATTCCAAGACCTGCATCCCAGTGTAAGCAGCATTACTTGCTAGACAGGGATATCTTTTATTTGACATGTAGGACCAAAAAGGTTTGGAGTCCTTAAAACGTAGACTATTTGTTTTACAAGTAGTTTCCCTGGCTAAATTCCAATTAGTGAGAAGAACGGACTTAAAGAAGAGGGAAAGGGAACTTGAAACACATGAAGGATGTCCTCTCGTGAGTACTGTGTGTATCTTGAATTTAATTCTCTGCTTAACATAGCCTTCCCTTGTCACCTTGGCATATCAGAGCTTCTGTTTTCTTTCCCTGGATTTTAAAGAAAAGTGAAGGATTGGTGACTGGGGAGTGGGAAATCAGTCTACTTTTCAGAGAGCACTCCTATAAAGGCATCCTCAAGAATGCCAGGTTTTCAGAGGTTCTGTTGTGTGAAAGATGGTAATGCAGAGATGACAATAGAAGTGGAAAAAAAAAGACTAATGGAGGAATGTGGTCCAATAGACAAGTATATGGACTGTATTAAAGACAGAGAGAAAAAGTATGCAGAGAAGAGGCTATAGGAGTTGACAAGTCACTGCTTGAGGTCCTAAATGATATTAGAGTTTATATCATAGATTTTAGTGGGCATGCTGGATCTGTATCTTCCTTTGCCTTTTGTAGCTCTGGAACTAATTTTACTTCATAAATGAAGTACTTTGTCAACTCTGTGTGTCTAGCACTGAATTTGTAAGTCCATCCTTTCTATCAGTCAGGCATGATTGGGTGATAAAAGAAGTGACATGAATAATTCTTCCTTGAAATAAGGTGATGTTATCTTCATGTGACTTGAGCTGTGTGGAAGGCACAAAGGCCTACATCAACCAGCTGCTATTAGCAACTCTAGGTGCAGACATATTTTGTCATAAGTCTCAGCTAATAATGAAAGAGTCATTACAATTATCTCAGTTTTTTCAAGAAAACAGTATTCTTCATAGAAATGTGTTTCAGCATCAAATCCACCTTGAGGTGAAAGAAATTTTGTCACTACAAAGCAACTTACATGTTATGCCTCATATACATTTAATAAAAAGTTGCTAGTATTCATATTCTGATTGGTCTTTGTCATCATAAACCTAATCTCTTCTTGTCATATTAAAATGCACTTTATGGAATTTTTTTTGGTTTTTCGTTCCTTCATGTACTGATTTCTCATTTCAATATATAACACAACTGATTAACTATTGTCAGCTACCTCTGCCATACATACAATATTTTCAGTGTAAAAGAAGTGGTAATAGTTGACACAACCTGCTTCCTGTGTTCAGATAGCTTCAGAGGGGGATGTTGTTTGTTTTTTTTTTAAACACACAATTTCAATCTAGCTTAATTTAGTGTGGAAAGATTATTTTGTCCTTACCACAAAAAGAAAAGGACAATTTTGCAGATATTTCTTTTTCTACAGAATGACAGAATAGCACCAGTGGTCTTGCTAGCAGAAAATGACAGCATCTTTAGCAAAATGGACTTACATAGATTTTTCTTTGATTGTTGAAAGTATCCTGCCTTAAAGAGTAGGTAATCTCTTCAGAAATGCTTAAGTTACCAGTTTCACTGCCACATTACACTTCTGCTTATCTCTTAATAGGGGTTCACATTCTGCACTATGTCTATCTAAATCTACTTAGAGGAAGGAAGGATAAGTCATGTATTGCATTGAAAGACCTACATTATGTTCTTCTTCTTTTCCTTACTTAACTCTAACTACTCTCAGCACAAATTAAATAGCATAGGTAGGAAAACTTGTCTTTCTCATTTATACTGATTTATCAGGTCTATGTATAATATTAAACCTATGCTATACAGTTTTACAAACACGCCACCAGTTTCATAAACATAGGACTTTAAAAATTGCTTATGGAAAGCTTATGATGTACTACTGAATCATCATGAGAATTCTCTCTACCATGCAATTCCTTCTGTTTAGTGTGGAGCAATGTTATGTCAGAGGGTTTTTTGTCAATTGATGTTTTGCTTCAACTCTTTCAAAATCTGCATGTAGGAGTCAGGTTACAGGAAGGATGCTGGATGAGGCATCCTGGGAAATGAAGTCCCGAAGTACTCCCACACGTGGACAGTGAGATATTACTTTGGGGTCCGTATAAAAGGTGTATTCTCATTTGAGTAAAGAGGATTTGGCTGTGAACCCTCACCAAGCTAGCAATATGGTTTATTATGTATTATATTAATACGCCATATCTGCAGTTATAATCTGGTATCTTGTAGACCAGTTCTTTGCCCTAGGTGAGTGCCCAGTGCAGCACTTGGAATATGGGACCAAAATCTCTTCTCTGTTTGCTGCCCAGTCCAGATGGATGATGAGCCAATCTGGATCTGTGACCTGCAGAGGCTATGGCAGGAGCTAAGGATGGTGTGGAGAAGGTGAACAAGGAGCATGCTTTCTGTTGCCCAAAATACTGTTGGGTGATGCACAAAAGCAAAATCACAAATAAGCTGTGGGAATCACAAAATCTGCCTTAATTTTCATATTTCTAGTCGTTTAGGACATGCAGGTTTGAAAAGCACAGGTCAGGACAGATTGCTGAGTGGCAGTGGGAGGCTGGATGTCACGTACACTGGAGCTGCACCACAGTTCTCTCAAATCAGAGGATGCAGTCGCTCCCTCCCCTCTCTTTGAAGGAGATGGGGCAAAGCAAGAAGGCAAGATGGGCATTAGTTTCAGTGGTTTCAATACATAAGTTGCTTGCCTGACACTACTGACTGTTTTTTCTATAGAGGAGAGTATTGCCAGGTAGCAGCAAGAGGGAGGAGGATGTTATGGATAGGAATCTGTTTGGAGTTCACAGGATGCAATGAAAGTTTTGAAAGTGCTACCCTCTTGCATCAGTATTCATTAGCATATTCAAAGATTATGCTAAGCACATATAAGGCATCATAAGGCCTTGCATGAGAGATCAGAGAACAGTATTCTGTGGTGTAGTGAACCTTCTCAGGTTACCCAAGAAAATACATCTAAAATATCAGGTGGTCTGTCACAGGTGTGCTGTTTTATGGGAACCACTTTCTATAACTCCCAGATTATCTTCATATCATATTTGATTACTCCGGTGAGATTACCAAGACTGGGTAAAAGAAAGCGGATGGAGATAGAGGTTTATATCTTTTGCTGATACTACAATATTTTTTGATAAACTGTTCTCATTACTGGAATCTGGCACAGGTCATGGAAGACTATATTTGACTAATCTTTTTAATTTATTATTGATTTACCTATCTTTTGCCCTGATTGTGTAAATACAGCTAGAATTAATTATTTTTTCCATTCTGTTTCTCGGTGGTGGACAGCTATTTCCAGTGACAGCAATTCAAATTTTTTTTTTAATCTGGCAGATTGCACAACTCTGATTTTACATCCCAGTCTTTCTAGGCATAGCTGAAGGCATTATCAGCAGATTTCAGTTCTTGCATTCTAAAAGGACAGAATTCTGGCCAAAATCAGCAGTCATAGAATCAAAGAATCATATGATCATTTAGGTTAAAAAAGACCTTTAAGATCACTTCAGCGATGTAGGAATGTGACCAAAAGTCAATTTCTTATCCATTGAAAATAGATCAGGAGATTAAAAAGAGTTCAACAAACGCAGAGTTAACATGGGTTGGAAAGCAAATTCTAGATATAACAATTTATAAAACTGAAGTGGGGCGTATTTGATTTTAGGGAACTGCAGTGATCTAGATCCTTTGAACCTTTGATTTATATAAGCCAGTTTATATAAACTGACTCCTTTAAAGATGTGGAAATTAAATTTACATGTAAGCTCTGTTTTTCTGAAGAATTCAGTCAATGCACTTTTCCTGAAAGCCAGTGGTCCTTTTTTACACTTCTTCTCCTGATGAAAGAAAATATTTTAATGATTGGGGAATTAGAAAAAGTAAAACTGTCTTAATGTCGGTTTAGCTCTGCTAAACAAACTTTTCTGTGCTTTCCAGGATCCTGCCTCCATGGTCCAATGCAAGGCAGTAAAAATGGAACTTGCACACCATAACTGTATTTAGATTGGTTTTCCAGAAAAGCAACAGAGCCTGATCTCAGAATTTAACCTTGCATCTACAGAATACAACACACTGAAGCCATTAACTCTTTAGCACTAAATTTAGTGATGAGAATTCCCTAGGTTATTTTTGCATTCCAGGGCTGCTACCACACAAGATTCATGGGGACATGAGGAAGAATCAAAATCCTAAACAAACACACGCATATATATATACACACACACTTATATATACACACACACATAATATTTTATTATTCCTCAAACTGTCTGGTGAACTAATATTGTCTTCTAACATCACTAATTAGGTCTTGAAAAAATTCTGTGGTATCACAGATGTTACTGCAGAGGAAACCACACTGGCAAGCAAGGAGGAAATAGTAACAGTGCTTTTGTTGATTTAACAGAATAGAAGGCTTAACCCTTTTAGCGTTAGAGCAGGATCAGGGTCTGATGTTTTACACTAAATATTTTCATCCATTTCAAGGTGTTAGTACTTTTCCCCTGGAAAGAGTTTTGGCAGAGACTGACTGGACAATTCATACAGGCTCCCTTTCATTATGTCCCCAGGTACAAATGTCACCATATCAAAAAGTGGAATTTTGATTAGCAGAAGGACATTGTAACACAGATTCTTTGGACTAATATGCCCTCGGTCTCTACTGATAAAACTCAGAGCAAAGACTAGTTCCACAGACAAGAGGAAAAAAAACCACCTGAGATACAAGTAAAAAATTGTAATGGAATGTAATTTTAAAAAATACATGCAAGCAATTCCGATGACAACCCACTCGATTTTGTTCTCAGAAACACAGAATAACAGAAGTGCTTAGGATGAAAGGGGCATCTGCAGATCACATGGCCCATCCCTCTGCTCAAGCAGGGCCACCTAGTGCAGGTTGCCACAGACCATGTCCAGTTGGGGTTTGAATATCTCCAAGGATGGAGACTTCACAACCTCCCCAGCTAACCTGTGCCAGTGCTCAGTCACCATCACAGTAAAAAAGTGTTTCCTAATGTTCAGATGGACCCTCCTGTGTTTCATTTTGTGCCCATTGCATCTGTTCCTGTCACTGAGCACCACTGAAAAGAGTCTGGCTCCATCCGCTTTGCACCCTCCCCCCAGGTATTTGTGCACATTGATGAGATGCCCCCAAGCATTATCTTCTTCAGGCTAAACAGCCTTTCCTCATATGAGAGATACTCTAGTCCCTTTATCATCCTTTGCTGGACTGTCTCCAGTATGTTCATGTCTCTCTGATAGTGGGGAGTCCAAAACTAGATGCAGTATTCCAGGTATGGCTTCATCAGTGCTGAGTAGAGGGGAAGGATCACCTCCCACTGCCTTTCTCTTCTGTTTTCTTCCTTAAACTAGGATTGAGGACATTGTACTTTCCAACATTTTTATCCAAGCTTGGTAAAAGATATTTACTCTTACAAAAAAAAACTCTGAAATAACTTTTTCTTGTTAAACTCTTGGGGGAAAAAAGATTTAATAACTGGAGTAGCCCTTGGGAAGTATTGTCTGCCCATAGGCGTAGCAGAAACCATTGAACTTTCACAGTGGAACTTCCTAGTTTAGTCCCTATCTTGGGTCAAGACAGAGGGCATTGGAAGGTTTTCATGCTCACTTATGGTCACTTCAAGGGATGAAAATTTTTGTTTTGCACTTAGTAAGTTATTTCCTTTGCTGTGCCCCCTATTAGTAATCTGACATTGAAGCTTTGGCTTCTAGCCATTGGATTGATTTCCATGTTTGTATACCAAAGTAAAGACTTTTCTCCCTGTGAAGTAATACAGTCTCCTTGGTCTTCCTATCAGGTGGGTTTTCTGCCATTCATTCTCTTTAGGAACCTTTCAAAAATTTTTTTTACATTTTCTTTAGGAATGACCTAAATAGGAATAGGACACTGGACTATTCCAGTCATGGTCTATCTGCTGTGGTGTGTGGTGGCACCAGATACACTTGTATTAGCACAAGCCACATACTAATGCTTCTATCTTTCAGAATCTACATGTTAGCTAAAAATACAACTGTTGATTTTGCTTACCCAAAAAATGTTATTGGTAGGGCGGCTGACTCTGAGCCCTGTTGTGTCCCAGCTCTTCTCTCCATGTGACAGTGTGGAAGTCCACCACACATGGACAACCAATGTCCATGATCTTACTCGCTGTAGCTGTGTCTGTTAGAGAGGTCAGCAGTGACCACTCATGCATCAGGGTGCTGTGAGCAGCCGGGAGCAAGCAGGGCAGGGCCTCCCAGACAGGGCCATCCCACCATCCCCAGCCAGGTTCCAGGGCAGGCTGGGGAGCACTAAGGACAGGCATATGGTCAGGCTGAGATCTCAGCCTGTGGATGGAGGCCTAGGGTCAGACAGCCCTGGGATGGTCCAGTTGAGGTGGCAGGCAAATGGTTGGGACTTGGCTCAGAGCAGCTCCCATGGAAAGGGGGTCTAGCCCTTGCTGTGGCTCCGAGAAGTGTTGCCTGGCAGCCTTTTACCACAGCCACCAAAGGGACCCCAAACCCAGACCTCTGGGAGCAGGGATACTCCTGGGGCCCTGTCAGCATACCATCTCTCATCGTAATAGTGGGAGCTGAGGTTCAAACACTGACTTTTTCTTTGTTTAATCTATTAATTTATTTGACTGTCTCATTCCTGAGGGTACCATCACCTGCACGGATAAGGACCGAATAATTAAGTACTTTCGTATTGTTAGGTCAGGATATACACTGCTGTAATAGGGAGGACGCTGGAAGTATTTATGTCCAAGGGTGGAAAAGATGTCAGAGAGGAATAAAGTTTAATCGCTTGTAAGTGTAGTGTTTGCAGGGCAGATGAACAATTTGGTGAATCTGGTTGTTATATTGGCTAGCAACGAAACTAAAAAAACAGGGCGCATCATGTCCTTGGAGCTGTGGATTTTCAGCAACAAAATGTACAGGGAGACTACATTCCCCATATGTACTCATTCCAAGTTCCTAATTGATTGTGGGTGTAATTGATTGTGATTTTTTGTCATCCTCACCTACAGGAGCTAGTAACTCCCATGTTAGCAGGTTACTGGGGATGCCTCAGTACCATCAGCCTGGGGTGGAGAAGAGCATTAGGCAAAACATTTGGCAAAGCTGTTTGTAAGGACTTCTCCCTCCCCTAATCATCTAGTTGATATTCATGACACTAATCAAGATACTAGCTGTCCCTGCCTGTCTCTCTTCTTTTCCAGGCTAATAAAAAGCAGAGTTGTCTTCTTGCTAAAGGAGACAAGTGGCAGGTGATCATAGAAGGTGTTGAGCAGTTCTGTGGAAAGTCAATAGGCAAGTGGATGTATCTTATAATAGGGCTTAAGTTCAACAAGAAAACTACATGAGACTACCTCTCCTGTTTCATTTTTGGTATATAGAATTTGTGAAGTTCACTTTTAGCATGTGAATGTACCGCCATTTTGGATGGGGATGGCAATACAGTACTAGTTTGAGAGTAGGTGATCATGATATAGGAGTGATTGTAAGGCTGCACCCTAGTGCTTATCTCTACTCTCTCTATTGTTCATCTCCTATCTATTCTTATGGTTATCACTTACAATAAAAGGACATTGATCTACAAAACACTTGAACTTCATTAACAAGGCATTGTTGTAAGATGATGAAGTCAATTGAGAGCTCCAGAGGAGGAGCAGGAGGAGGTGAGTTGATGGAGTATGATGTATGCATTTGCTGGTGGCAAGGATTTGCATGCCTTCAGCTCTATAGCTCTGGGCTTATATTTCCTGTCCTTGCAAGTGTACCCCTTGCTATTATTTACAGTAGTTAGTCTTGTGTTTCATTGTCCAGATAGCATCCAACAGCATGTCTTTCAGTATTTCTTTGCCATTCACAGAAGGATGGCCATACTAGACTGTAGGGGAAATCCAGTTACCATTCTCCTTGTGGCAGCAGTACATACTGTAGGACAGTATCTGTTGGTGTTTTTGTTGACCTCTGTACATAAGCTTACAAAATACATGCTCACTGCTCTTTTTTTTTCTCCTATGGTTCAAACCTTGACCAGAAATTTTGCAGAGGTATTGTAAAATATCTGTAAGATATTGCAGAAATTTACTTCTTCAGGTTATGCATGAACTGAAAAAACAAAGAACAGATAATTGTTCCTAGTTTTTTTATTTCCCCACTTAAAACCATGTATTTAAACCTTAATTAGAGTCTTGAAGTCCATTTAAGGCCTTACTGTGCAAGATCAGCATATTGTAAAACTTCTCCTGGGAGTACTGAGCTAAAGGGATAGGGAAGGGTAAGCAGATGAAGTATTTAATGAAGGATGTTAAACCATTCCAGACAGAATCCTTGAGGGAATATCTTTCAAGAGGAATCCCTAAGTGGCAAGACACAATCTGGGAAAATATGAAACCAATATCTTTTACAGCCTTCTGAGAAGGGCTGGTGGAATAATATGACGAATGTTTTCCTTTCTTGCCACATTGTTTCCTCTTCTGTGCAGTGCTAGCAAAACGTTAAGCACCTTATGAAATACTGTCTCTAAATACATGAATGCTAACGGGTTTCTATAGCTGTAAACAACAGGACTGAGTGTGGTTACCTCCAGCGAGTTGTTAGAAGCTTCTGCCAAGCGGCCTCTCCTGCTCCCTCCCCTCTGCCTCTCCAGTACTGGCTCATCACTGTGTGTCTGCATTGGGGATTCAGAGGCCGTGGCAAGCTCCTTATAGCCCAGTAACATTACCCTGTAGATAATGCCTCTACTTCCCATGCCCTAAATAAATACTGCCTTTGCCCGTACTTGTATCACGTGCCAAGACAGGCAGAGCGTGACCTGAAACATGCATGGCACAATCCACTACTCAAATCCATGTCTAAACAAAAAAGGTGGGTTTCTGATGCACATGCAAGGCAAGTTTATGTATCTGTGACTGAGTTTGAAAAAAAAATCCTGTTCTACTTAAAAACTTGAATTTTTGTAAGCTTACATGTCTTTTCCCTTAGTTGCTTATATGTGTGCATCACATTTCACACCACATGTAACACAATCAATAAGTGTGGTTTGTATGCATCTATACATATAATTTACTCCTCTATTTTTCTATATGATGGCATGACATAAAAATTAGTTTTGTCATACAAATCCTGTATAATACACTTCATGTGATTTAAGTGGTTTTCATTAATGGATTGAATTATGTGCTTTAAAAAGATCAACAAGTTATTGTATACTATTATCACTGAGGTGAAAATGCTGCCATCCCCAAGCAGTGTGTTTTGTTCTTGCATTCAGCTTTTGGCAATAATTAGGTGCCTCTGGGTGTTATGTAAGGATAGAAGAAGCCGCTTGCTGGAAATTAGTGAGTGAACTGTTATAAAAGAGAATTTTAGTGAGTTTGAGAAACCTTATGATCCATTTTCAAGAAACTATTTGGGGCTTTGGGTGGTGTTTGTTTGTTTTAGGCAGTGGAGAATTGGAAAAAAAATCTTGCCAGAAAGGAAATGGACGATGATTTGAAACCATGTGAATGAGGTGGAGAAAAGACAGAATCCCTATCTTTTAACTCATATCTATTTATTTTCATCATCTGAGAAGGTAGGGGCCAGAGATGCTTACTGAAAATCTAAGTACAGTAAACATTACTTTGAATCCAAGGTAATTTGACAGAGATTAGTATAAAATGCTTAGCTGAGTTTTGTTTCTTGTGGAATAAAACTTCAGGCATCTGAGTAAGATTCTGAGCTCCACCTCTGTGTTAGGGTTGGACATGGACCAATGCTGGGCTTTCAGACAATTTATTGTACTTGTTCTTTGCCTTTCTGTCCAAGACAATACATGACTTCCTTTCTGCACCTTACTGATCATGTAGTGAATGTTCATTGACAGGGAATAGAAGTGGGGAATGTAGCATCTCATAATATAAAAAGCCTTTTAATATCATTGCAACTTTGAATTATGAACAGAAGCACTCAAAAAGTTTGCCAGATTCTTGACTGTGGAATGTGAGAAAACCTGCATTCAGAGGGCTGTATCAGTGTAAGTCACCATTTCCACTGCTCTGATGTGGCCCACTGGGAAGAGTTTGCACTATGAGAAAAGAGTATGCCAAAGTGTCAGTAGGATGTGTCAGTGTCAGGTAGATATGGGTAGGATGCACACAGATATCTACTAGAGCAAAATGAATTCTAATGACATAATTTCTGCACTTAGACCAACAATTCTGTCATGATTGCAACAGTTTCTCGGCCATGATCCTACAAAGTAAACTTATTTTCCCTGACCTTTAAGGCCTTTTGAAAATCACTCTGGATCCCAGAGCACAAAATAGTATATAGTTCAGCTATTATACATCTAAATATACATGAACACAGAGACCACATCTTATCTGTGTTCTTTACTTCTTAGTGCATAGTTGATTTGCACTAAAATGTGTGTTGTTGATACCAGATAGATTAATGCAATGATCCACTTTTCTGTGTAAAATCAGCCTATCCTTATCGTTGATGCTGTACTGGTCACATTTAATAACATCTACTCCTGGTCACATATTTAATAATACACATACACTCAGACAGCTTGTTGATGAAACAGCAACTTACTTTAAAGATTATCTTTAAGATGTTGATTTATCTTTTCTGTATTTAATTGAAAAGACATAGGAATTTATAAGAGAAATGACAAGAAAAAAAGATGAATATGAATCAATCCACTCTGTGATCAATACATTATAACCTACTGAGACTATGGCCTCTAGAAAAGCAATAACTCTGCCAGAAGAAATGTCTTTTTCCCCCAAGACTTTACTGAGATCACAAGCAAGATTTCAATGGGCTTTTCATCAGGCAGTTTGTTCTTACGCTTATAAGGCAGGGTAGCTCCTGGGATATAACATGCCTTAAAAATACTCTCCTTGGACCCCAGGATAGATTTTTACCTAGATCAAGCCTAAGAAAATAGTGTAATCAACCTCTCAAATTACAATACAATGTGGCACAGATCTCTTCACGTGACTCCTCAGTCCCAAGCCAGAAAGCATAATCAGTAATTCCTAGTGAAGTAAGGGTGCAGTCATTTGCTAAAAATCTTTCTTTGCAAAACATAAACACCTTTTTCTTCCTTAGGGAAGGGAGAAAATGAACAATTTAAAGTTTTTGTTTGTTTGTTTGTTTGTTTTTTTTAATTCATTCAGATAATAATGTCAGATCATTCAGAGCACAGTAGTGCAGATAAGAACCCAGATGAAGTTTCCATTCACCACCACACAATGGGGAGACAAGCTTAGTCATAGGTGTTCTCCAAGTGTTTTTCTCTTTCTTCCATATATCCAGAAAAAATAGATATTTTTCCCTGAAAATTGCTAAAGAATGAATCATGTAGATTCATGTATCTCACTTACCATAGACATAAAGCCTTGAACACATGCCTAGCTGCTCCAATCTCCGGATTTGGCAAGTATCTGGTATCTGCTCAAATTATCTTAATCTAGCTAAATCTCCACTGAAGATATTAGCTGCTCCCATCTGGTTTGGGCGCCCACATTCCCAAAGCTGGTGTTGCTCTGTGATCTCCAAGCCTGACTTCCTCGACATTGCTATTGAACCTCCACTGGGTTTTTGGCAGTAAATAGCTACTTACCCTCTGACTCGGAAATCCCCAGAAAGGCAGAGAAGGAACTGCGAAGTGAGATTGATCTGTTTATTAAGGAAGAATGACATTTTGAACTGAATCTAATTACTGCAATTTCTGTGCAGGAAAGGCAGCTCGAAAAATCCCTCATGGAAAAAAAATTGGTGACAAAAATGTACCTCTTCAAAGGAGATTATGGTCACCATGTCCAAGGGTTTTATTTGAACCTATCAGCATTCTGACATGCTAACATTTCATAGGCAAACAGACAGTGAAAAACAAAATAACATCAGCCTCTATGGATAGATGATGAAAAACATGAATTAAAGTCAATTAATCCATTCTGACAATGAACTAGGAGTAACTGGATCCTTGCTTTTGCTACAAGATGAATTGTAGGATTATTGCCTTGTCTACCACATTAACGCTTTAACTGTATATAAATTAAATATATAGTCTGCTCCTTTGATTATAATATTTTTCAGTCCTTTTGCTTTTAGAACTAATTAAGCAAGACAGTCATTCCACAAGGCCTTTCTCCATTAAACCCCCTTATCTATCAGTTAAGTCACCATTTTGTGCCTGTAACACAAGTTCCTTTTAAGTTTTCCCATTGCAAGCCACAAAAATAATTTCAACACTTATGAGAAAAGATATGCACAGTATCTCTTTTTGCCACAATTCTTATAATCCCTTTAAGAGCCTGCTTTTTCTAGGCACTACATGAAGGCTTGGATTTTCTTTTCTGCATTGCCTTTTGAATGTTTTGCTGGGGAAAGACTACTGGCTAGTTGGAAACACAAACTATGTTTGAAAAGTCAGGTTTTAACTACGAGTAGTGTTTTTTTTCTGCTGAATTGCATATGGTTTGTGAAAGGCAATGTCATTTGGCCAGCAAAGACTGTTGGAGCCCCATGTCAGAGATGATAAAGTGTTGTGCACACTATTCAAACACCAGGAAAAGGACTTTCAGGTTTAGGAGTAATAGTGTAGCATTTGGCCAACACCAGCTGAAAACTGTGCCAGTGTGATTGATAACTACTGTAACTTCTGCTGTTAACGTTTGACTTATGAGAATCACCTAATAACATTGATTTTTGTTGCTATTTTGTGGCTGGATAGCTTGCTATCAGTGCTTGAGGCAGCAAAAAAATGTAAAGAAAAAAATTGCTTATCAGAAAATCAAATGTGTGAACAAGAGGTAACCACCTATGAGATCCTCAGAAGTGCATGAGTGTCAAGATTTTAATTACATTTTATTTACAAAAAAAAGAAAGTCTTATTTTAAGTAGATCAAAGCCTATGTCCTGCCACAAGGGCGTTTAGTTAGAACTGTGTATAGGACAAACTGAGTGCAGCTTTGCTTTAACGCTGGTTCTACAACTTTACATGTATAAATTATTGTTTTTATAACTTCCTATGGACATGTATTTTATATGTTATGCAAACTAAAACTTAGGCAGTACTTGCTTGGAGTAACATGTAGCAAACATCCTACAAAATAGATGAGCTTTATTAGAAAAATTAATTTAAGAGAGGAAAACAAATCTTTTATGTTTTACTAGCAAACCATTCAGAAGAGAATTTAGGGAACAGTACTTTCATGGTTCTGCATTAGGAGGAAAAATTGCTTTAATTAGATATGGTAAGTGATCAGTTTTGCATGCTATGATTAGGAGGACAGCTCTAGTAATTATATATAGGATAAGACGTCCAACTCCTTGAACATCTATTCCTAATAATCAAACTTACTATATAGAAAAAGTTAACATTTGCATTCATTTTGTATGACAGAAACCCAAACCCCAAATATTTTATTGTGATCTTTATGCAAAAGTGCCAACTTTATTTTTAATAAAATAAAAAAACCCAGGAAGGTATGTTCTATATTTTCATTAACACAATTGAAAAAGTCTTTCTGCTACAGATAAGCATTTAGGAAGGCAGAAGTAGCATATTATTTATAGCCTGGCTATACACAACATGATAATCAGTATTTTTTACATTTTTTAACTGAATAATTATACTGGTATAAGTACTGATGTGGATATAAGTACAGCAATATAAATGTGCCTTATATTTTATAGGATTTATTCTCCATCTGATGCAAAAAAACCCTATATACTAGTATAAAGCACCTTTGTATGTGTATAAATACACCAATACTTGTAGAATAGGAAAAAGAGGGCAGAAATACACAGCTTTAATTATCTTAAGTAGTCTAGACATATTTTGACTTCTCACTCAGGCAGTTTGAAAAAATCTTATTTTCTGTTTGTTTAACTTGTATCATATCTTAATCTAAAGACAGAGTGGAGGACTATAATTCTTGAGAGATAAGGCATGAGAGTTAAAATGTATATTCACTAGGCTGCTTAAAAATTTTCCAGTAGTCAGTAACAACTTCCTAAATAAAAAGGCAAAGAGATGAAATAAGATAAAGCAAAATCATGACTCATATTGAAGACTATTTTTATAGCCATGTTGATCAGAAAAGGTAAGAAGAACCGGAATTCTGATTTTGTTCCCTTAT
Organism: Lepidothrix coronata; assembly: GCF_001604755.1. Taxonomy (NCBI): domain Eukaryota; kingdom Metazoa; phylum Chordata; class Aves; order Passeriformes; family Pipridae; genus Lepidothrix; species Lepidothrix coronata. The sequence continues at coordinate 370,672 of NW_016690263.1, forward strand.
AAGGTGTTTTGCTGTCTCTGTTTCAGCAACTTTAATTAAAGCTATTAAAAACATAGCACCCCCCCCATAAAAAAAAACACTCAAAGAGAAAACTCAACAACAAACTAACCCAGACAACTCTCTTATTTACTGGCATATCAGTAACTGCTGAAAGTCAACTGTAATTTTTGTTGCCAGCTAGGGATTTCTCAGAAATTAAATCTGCCTGTACTGACAATTGCACAGTGGAGGCTTTAATTATAAAATCCAGATAATAAGCTACTGCTCATTCATTAACTAACACGACAGGAAAAGTGGAAAGTCTGATCCCTAAAACTGTCCATCCTCTAAGATCCTCTTGTTTTGGTTTTTGTTTACATCACATACTTATTTCTTGTTTTCCTTGGAAGCTGGAAGAGAACTAGAAATGTGAAAACTCACCTGCAACCCACCAGAAAAGATATTTATTTCTGGTTCTCTTATTCTTCACCTATATTAATGTTAAATGACCAGTTAATGTCTTTGAGAAAGAAAAGACATAAAAAAGATTTCAAAGTCAGGTTCTATCAGCAGAAATCTCTTTAATATCAAGAACTTTGATTTCTGGTCTGCCAAAATTTGTGTTTTGAAATACTTGGCAATGCAGCTAACTTGGCTATGGCTCCAGTCTTCTGATCAGTGGCTTATTGTTTTCCTGGACAGATTCTCTATTTTGTTACAATGCATCATTTGGGGCACACTTATTTCCCTGTTCTCAGGATTTACTGTTTAATTCCAGAAACACTGAGATACACTTGGGAGCAAATTATATGGTTTCTGGGGATGAATATCTACTTAAAATGGAAATAAGTTTTAAGGTAATCATAATGTTATCTATGGTAATTTTCTATTTAATTTCAAACGTAAGTACTTGCATAGATATAGTTCTTAACTGATCACTCCAAGTCAAAAAGGTAACACAAACCTCTCTAAAACATGGAAATATATATCTGAATATCCGTACACTCAGATTTCTATAAAGATATTAACAATTTAAAATTCATTGAAACTTAGTTTTACAAAAATATTATACTGTCAAAGTTTACTGCTTTCCCTTATTTGCGCTATTTACTTACCACATTGAACTTCTCTGTTTACATAATGAAAGTCTCAATAATTGCCTTTTTTTCCTCATAGCCATACTTCCAAGTTCTTGGTGGTATGATACTTGATAGCCATAAAATTAACTGCCTAGTGCTATATTGGTCAGATTGTGCATTAATTGCATTTACTATACAACTTCGATCTACTTGCATTCTGCTCACTTGCTAACTCCCTGAAGGACAGTTTTGAATGCCCCACGGCTCCTCAAGCAGCTGACAGGATGCCACAAACAACCATTCTTCTAGAAGAGATGCACCACAGGCCAGTAAAAGCTGCAAGTTTAACATTTGGCATACCTCAGGAATGGCTGGCACAAGATAAGGGCACTTAATCCTATCAGGAAGGCCATTTTTGCACCTAGAATGCTTTAGGAAAACTTTGATAAAACACTCAATTGTGGCTGAGGCTAGCTGAGGTCCCTTAGCCATAACAACATTTATAGTGTTATATTTTCCCAAGACTAGGATTTGGAAGATACTTACTGATGCATCAGATACACAGCCTACTACAAACAATGGAATCTTTAGCAGATGTTAAGCTGAGTCAAAGCCTATCCTGAAGTTTCATCACATTACTAACTCTGAAACCTAGTGCAGGCCAGGTGACTGTGGCAGTGAGGGCTGAGCTATCATAGATCACAGAATGCCTTGGATTGGAAGGGACTTTAAACATCACCTAGTTCCAAACCCCCTGCAAAGGGCAAGGATGCCACCCACTAGATCAGATTGCTCAGAACCCCATCCAACCTGGCCTTAAATACTTGCAGGGATGGGGCATCCACAACTTCTCTGGGCAACCTGTGCCAGTGCCTGAACATCCAGTCTAAATCCTAACATCCAGTCTAAATCTCTACTCTTTTAGTTTAAAACTATTCTCCCTTGCCTTATCACTATCTGCCTGTGTAAAAAGTCCCTCTCCCTCTTTTTCATAAGCACCCTTTAAGCTCTGGGAAGCCACAATGAGGTCGCCCCAGAGCCTTCTCTTCTCTGTGATGAAAAATGCCAGCTCTCTCAGCCTGTCTTCATAAAACAGGTGCTCCATCCCTCAGATTATTTTTGTGGCCCCCCTCCGGGCCTGTTCTAACAGATCCATATCCTTGTGCTGAAGACTCAAGCCCTGGAGACAATACTCCAGGTGGGGTCTCACAAAGGCAGACCTGAGGGGCAGAATCACATCCCTCAACCTGCTGGCCATGCTTCTTTTGATGCAGTCCAGGATGTGGTTGGCCTTCTGGGCTGTTAGTGCACACTGTTGGCTCATGTCCAGCTTTTAATCCACAAGAACCCCCAAGCCCTTCTCTTCAGGGCTACTCTCAGTGAGTTCTTCTCCCAGTCTGTACTCATATCTTGGATTACCCTGACCCAGGTGCATCACCTTGCACCTGGACATGTTAACTTAATGAGATTCTCATGGGCCCACTTCTCAAGTTTGTTCAGGTTCCTGCGGATGGCATATCTTCCTTCTGTTGTGTTAACTGTACCGCTTTGGGTCATCTGCAAAGTTGCTGAGGGTGCACTCTATCTCACTGTCTATGTCATCAATAAAGACATTAAAGAGCTCCAGTCCCAAGACAGAGCCCTGAGGGACATCATTCATCACTGGCCTCCATCTGGACATACAGCCATTGACTACAACTCTCTAGTTGCATCCATCCATCCAATTCCTTATCCACTGAATAGTCCCTTCAAATCCTTATCTCTACAGTTTAAAGATAAGGATGTCATGCTGGGACCATGTTGCAGGCCTTACAAGAGTCTAAGGAGATTGCATCGGTCGGTCTTCCCATGTCAACTGTTGCAGTCATTCCACCATACAAGGCCACCATATTAGTCAGGCATGATTTGCCCTTAGTGAAGCCATGTTGGCTGTCTTGGATCACTTCCTAGTCTTACATGTGCCTTAACATTGCAGCCATGAGGGCCTGGTTCATGATCTTACCAGGCACAGACGTGAGGTACCAGTCTGTAGTTTCCCAGGTCTTCCTTTCTCCCCATTTTAAAAATAGAAGTGATGTTTCCCTTTTTCCAATCAACAGGGACTTCATCTGACAGCCATTACTTTTCAAATACCATGGAGAGTGGTTTGGCAATACCATCAACCAGTTCCCTCAGGACTCTGGGATGCATCTCATCAGGCCTCATAGACTTGTGCCTATTCAGTATCATCAGGGGATCTCGAACCTGCTCTTCACTTACAAGGTGAGGGACTTCACTCCCCCAACTCCCATCTAGAGGCTCATGGACTGAGAGACATGGGAGGCCTGACTGCTGGTGAAGACTGTGGCAAAGAACTTTTTGAGTAGCCCAGCCTTCTCTGTAACCTGTGTTCCTTCTTGTTTATCAGATCATTCACTCCTGCCCAAGTGGGTCAGTCCCAATGATTCCCATCCTTCCAGTGCATCTCACTGGACCTGACTCAAGGTAACTTAACCCTCCAACCTGGCATACAATGACTCTTTCTTTATTGTTTTGCTCAGGATAGCCTTTTTGTCACCTTAGCAAGTGGGATCGGCTGTGAAGGAGTTTAAAGTGTGCCAAAGCGAGTGCAAAGAGAGGTGTGGGGGAAAAGGCACTGAATGAGTTACTAGATCAGCTCAAGCCATGACACGTACCTTTGCCCTCATGCCTGCTTTCAGTATGACATAATATTAAGGGTGCTGACAAAGGAGCTCTGTCAAGTCTCGCTGCTGTAGTTGGAGGAGACCACACCAAAACATGACTGCTCTGCCAGGAGTTGGTATGTGCACAGCAGGCAGAGTAATGGTACAGGTGCTGATGCCTCCGCTTTTTCTGTGTAAAACTAAGTCTCCAGTGAAGGTGGGTGTAAGGCTCTGGACTTTGCACTTTTGAAGGGGCCGAGGCAGAAACACATGTTCTCTTCTGTCAGCCCTGCAGGGGAGAGGTTGCAACCTGCAGCAGAGGGATGGGAAAGGCAAGTGGGGTTAGTGACCTCTCAAGAAGGCATGGCAAGATGTGCTAGCACTGGTGTGCCATCCCTGTACAAACACTGCCTTGGCCAAAGGGGTTGTATAACCATACCAACATTGCCAGAAAAGTAGTTTCTGTAGGCAGGGCTTCAATTAATGCCTTACTAGATCATGAGACATCAGCTCTACAAATTGTATTATGAGGTATTAAAAATACTATTTTACCATTTCTCACTGATATAAAGAATACTTTTCCCTTCTTCCCTTTCTCTTGCTGGAGCCTTTGCAGTTAAGCCCTTGGCGCTGAAGTGGTCTGGCTTTCCAAAAAGAAAAAATCTGAAAACAAGACTTAAAACGTTTAAAACTCACTGCTCTAAAAAAGTGTGAAGCAGTTCATCTGTAAATTCTGTTGTAAGAAAAATGCATTAGTGTGTAACAAGTATCCAGCTTGACTGACACCAATTATTCTAATCCTCTGAAACAAATCTCCTTAAAATCATTCTGCCAGCATGCTAATGCTCTGTTTTGGTCTACTGAACTTTACTATGTGCCATAGCGGCAGGTGTAAGCAACAGACTTAGAAGTTTTGAAAGTGAGATTCTAGAATGGAAAGTAAGAAAATACAGAATTAATTTTAAAAGGGAAAATAAAATTTTCTACAATGTAAGGATAAACAGGGCTTCTCATGGCAAAGGGATTGCTCATATATAATTGAATGTGGTAACGCCTTTCATGGCTGTGATACACAGCAATGTAGACAAACTGTCCATGTTCAAAAGTGTGGGTGACATTGTGAATTGCCTGGTTTCACACCTTCATGCCTTTATTCGTGCCCTGTGCAACACTTACATTGTATGTCCTACATGATAGCTTTTTTTGGCGAGCAGTAGAGTGGTTGGGAAGGTTCAATGTCTGGTCCTGCTCTGGCTTTTATTCCTCTGGGTGGTTCTTGTACAGGATAGCATACGCTGAGGGCTGCTTTGCATCTTTATTGGCAAGTTCATAGTTTAGCTTGGGAATTACCAACATTGCAGCCCAGAATCTCTTGATTCAGCTTTGGAAGCCTTAAGGGGATTAAGAGAGCTCTTGCAGAGTGTCTGTGGGCTAGGCAGGAATCTGTCCTTCCTTGGTGATGATGAAGGTGGCTGATAGAGGCTGTTTACAAATTCGTTCCTGTATAATGATGAGAAGACTGCTTCTTGGTGCAGTCTGTATGCATGGAGAAAGAGTTTCTAACCTAAACAATCACAAGCTTCTTCATCATCATCACATTTCTCACAAACTAATGGGCAAACAGATGAAGTAAAATAGCACTCGTAAATAAATATAAATAAAAATCACCACTCTTTGGTTTTGTTTCTCTTGATGTTTTATCTTCACATGTAACAGTCTGACTGCTACTGCAAATGCTAGTGTGAAAAGCACATCATGCTTTAAGGGACAAAGCACACTGTCCGCCAGAAAACCTGATTTGCAAACAAAGGGCAGCAGATGCCCTCCCGAGGAAGACATGACTTGTCAATGCTTGAGAAATAAAAGTATTTACAACTCTGTGAACCTCACTCTGCAAATAGGGCCACGGACTCAGTTTTCTAAGACAAATCTATAACTCTCTAAGGTGGCTTTTTCTGGTGCAGATCTGCCTAACTCATAATTAAAAACTCTCAAAAGGAGAAAAATAAAGCTGTAATGACCAACTTCAGCTACTGCTGGAAGACATCACTCTCAGCCCTTCACTTGTCAAGGCAGCATCATTACACTTGACAGAAAGGCTAGAAGGTCAGAATCTACAAATACCTGATTCTGGCACAGGAGTATGTGCTTGAATGGGTGTGTAAACAAGAAAATGGGGGAAATCCAAGAGAATTCAAAGGATTTTGGCACATAATAGCTTTTACATGACAAAAAAGTGTGAATGCAGCAATATTTCCTACTGTATTCAAATTTCATAACTTTGAGATTTTGTAGTTGAACCTTGCATCCCTTGCTGATTATGACAGCTGCTCTTAGTCTATCATGCCTGATTGATTTTTCAGATAAGCATTAAGGGATTAATAAGATGCAGAATTGTATCTTATTAGTTATAAAACCACTTAAATGTGAAGTGTGTACCTAAATCAAAGGAAGTCATTTCACAGTCCGTATCTCACCACATATGAATTTATCTGATGTCATACTGCTTGGATGTCGATAGAGCTGTCAGGGAGTAATATTATAGGATTAGACCTGTGCTTAGTGCTGTGCACTGAGGGGTAGATGCTACTGGATTCAAGGAGAACAAACGTGGGATACGTGACCCACTCCTGCATGTGCCGGGACCTGGAGTTTGCAGCTCGAGCAGCATCAGCAGCACGCACTGCTTGTAATCTCGTCAGGATTCGCGACGTGAAGGGGAAGAAAAGAACCAGCATGGATTTTGCCTTTTTAGGGGGTGAAATGTACCGGGTTCCAGCTGAAGCGCATGTCACCCCGCGCTGTGCCGGGCTCTGCGCGGGGCCCTGCGGGACACGATACGGACACACCCCCGCCGCATCTTGCGGGAATCCCGGGCGGCTCTGAGCCCGCGCTGTCATCGGTGGAATTGCGGGGGGTGGGTGTGCGTGTGCAGGCACCGCGGGACGCGGTGCCGCGGAACGCGTGGGACAGCACAGGTCGCCACCGAGCAGAATGGATGCCCTCGTCACACGGATGGATGCAGGGTGGCGAAATTAGAGCGGGGCGTGATGCCGGTAACTTCAGGGACACCGAGTGAGGCACGTCCGCCCTGTCCCGCCCGGTGTCCCGCCCGGCTTGGCCGCAGGCAGCGTCTCTCCGCAACGTGTCTTTGCTTTGGTTTTGATTTCTGTAGAGGCTTCGTGTGTTTGTTTAGTGAATCCCGAGCATGTTGCGTGTGTGAGAGGAGCTGAGCGGTTATTTACTTTTCCTTTCTCATGAGGCGTTTTTCCGTGAAAGCGTGCTGCTCGGTCGGACACAGACTGAACAGCGACAGCGGGACAGTATTTCGTGGCCGGCCAGTGCAGGGACAGTGTTACTGGCAAGGGGTCACGCGGAGGAACGGCGAGTTTTGGTTTGGAAGCGAGGAATGAAGTTTGTCACGGTTTGACTGCAGTTGTCCCGGCGTGGCACGAAGCCGCCGACGGTTCAAGAGGTGTTTCCTGCTAGCAGAGCCAAGCAACCTAACGGGCCCTTTGGGGTAAATAATTCAGGGAAGTGTTATTTTATTACATAAACCTTTATAAAGGAGTGCATTCCTCGCCCAGAAAAGCGGTACCTGCCGCCTAATGCGACACATCTGTCTGGTGCTGAAACTGCCGCTGCAGCAGTCGGAGGTAAGAGGCGGCAGGAGAAGCCCAGGGAGGCTTTTGCAAAGTTCACTTGGACTAGTCCAAGAGCCCCGGAGCGGCGGGGTACGTCGAGGTGCGGTGCGGTGTGTCCCAGGGTGCCTGCGGGACGGCTCGGTGGGGCCGGGGGGGTCTCAGCCCCGCCGACATGCAAGGCGAGAATTCCTCAATGGCGCTGGCCACGCCCACCCCGCGAGGAGGTGGCACCGGGGCCACGCCCCCCGCGTGCACGTGTGGGAGCCCTCGCCGCCTGTTCCCCGGGGGCTGGCCCCGCCCCACCCCAGGCGATTGGCTGTCCGCGCTGCCGCGGGCAAGGAGTGGGCGGGGCACTCGGCCCGCGCCGGCGGCTCCACCCCCGCGCGGCGGCGCGAGCACACATCCCGCACGTAGCCGGCGTGTTAATCAGCGTGGGGCCATCTGCCGCCGCCGTCCGCGCGCCGGGCGGGGGCTGCCGCGCCCTCCCGCACGCCCCAGGGCGGTCCCGCACGCTGCTGGGGCGGTGGCGGCGGCAGTAGCAGCGCTGGGCTCCGGCAGCACCGCCGCTCCCGCAGCGCCGGGCCGCGGTGCGTAGCCGAGCCCGCCGCTGCGAAAGTTTTGCCTCGCCTCGCCTGGCCCCGCGTCGCGGCGGAGCCCTTGCCCGGCTCGGCCTGGAGCCGGCGGCGGCCCGGCGGGCATCGCCTCCCGACGCGGGCGCCGGCAGGGCACCGGCGCTCCCGTCCCCGCCGCGCCATGCCGCTGGGGCACATCATGAGGCTGGACCTGGAGAGAATCGCCCTGGAGTACGTCGTGCCCTGCTTGCACGACATCGGCTTCTGCTACCTGGACAACTTCTTGGGGGAGGTGGTGGGGGACTGCGTGCTGGAGCGGGTGAAGCGGATGCACCGCGACGGGGAGCTGGCCGACGGGCAGCTGGCCGGCCCCAGCCGCGGCGTCGCCAAGCGGCACCTCCGCGGCGACCAGATCAAGTGGATCGGGGGCACGGAGGAGGGCTGCGAGGCCATCAACTTTCTCCTCACGCTGATAGACCGGCTGGTGATGTACTGCGGGAGCCGACTCGGCAAGTACTACGTGAAAGAGCGATCCAAGGTGAGGGTCCCCGGGGTCCCATCCCTCCTGCCCGCCCGCCCGCACCGGCTCCCAGCCGGCCCGACCCGCCTCGCAGCTGCTCGTGGGACCTGCTGGAAACTTAACACGGGCGTCCGCGCCGTCCGCCTGTGGGTGCCTGTGGGCTCGGGCTGTCCCGCAGCACCGCCCCGGGTTGCGGAGGCGCCGTGCGCTGCCCGAGGGACGCCCTTGCCGGCGGGCGGCCGGGTGCGGGGGTCCCTCGCCCCGCTGGTGCAGGCAGCGCTCCGGGGCGGCTCCTCTTGCTGGGTTTTCGCTGGGCTCTTCGGCTGCCGGACCCTGGTCAGTCCTTTGCCTGTTCCTCTGTGTGGCACCGGCGATCACTTCGCAGCCGTCCAGGGGGCTGCAGGCAGCTCCCCGCTTCTCGGTGGTGGGGCCGGACCCGCTGCACCCCGCCGCTCGCTACTGCTCGCCCCAGGTGCGGAGAGGGTGGACCGGCGCGGGGCTTACCCCGCCAAAAACGTCTAGCCTTGTCTATGTTTCGGGGGTGAGGAAGCTCTCCACCTCCCTCCCTGCGAACGTACCCAGGTCGGATCCTATTATTTGGTTGTTTGCGCCCATGTGGTAGTATTATACAAAGTAGTTTCGAAGTTCCTACTCATGGCAGCGTCCAGTAGCAGAAGAGATTATCGTTATTGCATTGGGTATGTGGCACAAAATAAGGGATGCTCAGTTTGAGCACTGCAAACTTTTGTCTTAAAGAGTTGTTTTTTCTAGGCTTTTTTGCTCAGAAATGGAGAGGACACTTGTGTTGTTATAGGACACTTGTATTGTTGGTTTCTTTCCCAATGAAGTTTATTTGCACTTGCAACGTCATTAGTTTGAGATAACTTGTCTTTTTTTTACTTGTCTGTTTTGCTGTGGCAAAGTGGACTGGCTTGGAACTAAGTTCATTCGTTGTCCTGAATGCTGAAAACATCCCCATTTATTTATTCCTGTAATATATAGTATATTTTCAAAATGTCCACTGCTTTCAGAGATATTCCAGAAACAAAAAACAATGAAACTTTAAAAAAATGACAACAGTGAGCAGTTAGGCATTTCTTTTGGCCCTTACTTGCACTGGACTAAGAGGATGTGTGAGTGGTACTGAGATTTATTTTTCCCCGCCACAAAAATGAAGAAAACAGAATGGTGATGCTTACCAGTTGCTTGGGAATACTGAAACCTACGCATGCACCCTCCCACATTTCCTCTCAGTGGTGGTAATAATAAAAGGTTGAAACACTGCTCCTATGCTTAGCTCCACTGAATTACTGATCATCAATTCAGTTAATGCTTGGGTAGATATGGTTTAAAATGTGGGTAGATTGGATTTCACTTATTCCTGTTGGGAGCCTGGTATTAGGAGGTATAAATAACCATTCTGCTTTGGCATACCTTTAAGGTCATCTTCGTCCTTTCTCTGGGTGACTTCTGTTTATTGCTGAAAGTGTGTTACTGGCTAATGGAGTGGGTGTTGAGGGGGTGAAAGAATAGGGGCTTACTTTAAAGTTGGATTGGAGTGAAAGGAGGTTGTCCAGCCTTTTTACAAGGTATTTGGAAAAAGACAACTGGATGAGTGAAGGCTTTTGGCACTGGGTAGGGAGAAGGATCTTTTGCTGAGTGACTTTGGGTTTTGGAGATGATTTTAAAACTGAATTGTGTTGTTCTTGAAGTCATTTTTGCACAAATGGTAATAACAGAAAGGACAGAACTTGTGTTATAAATAGACACCAAGCTACTTGCTTTAAAGAGAGACTTTCGATGCTTGTGCTTTAGTGTGGAAAGTGTCGGACTCTGAACAACGCATGGAAGGGCTACACAGCAATCCAGGACTGAAAGGGACTCAATATTGTTTGTAAAACTAAATGCAGAGAAATTTTTATCAGACATTAATAGTCACCAATCCCCTTGTTATAATAATAAGCACCATGGATATGTGAGGCCCTGGAATAGCAGCTGCCATCTGTAACTGAGATGTTGGATGTCTTCAGCAGGAAGATTATTCCTGTGACTAATCAACTGACTACTACAGTGCATGCAGGTTCCCACGTCATCTACTGACGTTTCTGTTCCATCATTAAACCTTCTCATTTTGCTTATCATCTAAAGTCTTGTGAATGCATATACACAAATCCCTAATTTAAATTCAGTGTATTTTTATCAGACAGATTATACACATAAATGGATGCCCATAAACTTTCATAGAACTTCTTTGTGGGACATATGCTATTGTAATTTATTGTTTTGGAATATAGGTATTATATGAGCTAAGAGTCCAGAACAATTTGTTTAAAATGTAAGCCTTTGGCTACATGGTAACTCCTCTTGTCATGAAAATGTATCCATCTCGTATTGACCCATCATTATTTAAAGGTTTATACTTTTAAATAAATAGTGTGACTTCAGTCTTCAGCCTAAGTGTTGGAAGAGGGGGAGAGGTTTACCTGGTAAATGAACTTATGTCAGATTACTATCAACTTAGCGTGAAGTGCTTCATGTTTTTGTAGCTACACAAAGGAACACAAGAAGAACTTTTGTCCATTAAAGGAAACTTTCCTTGTAGCTACATGAGAGAAGTGAGCCAGTTAAGATTTTACTGTTTCCAAATGAATTTCAAGAACATTTCAAGAAAGTTAAGATTGCATGAAAGAGAATGGATAGAAGTAAAATTTTACAAGGGTATTGGATATTCTTATGAGCTGTTGGTTGACATTTGAGGGCTGATAATGAAATGTAACCTTTCATCTTTGCAGACTAGTGATAAAAATCTATCTTTGGAGTAAGTCATAGTTTAAAATATTAGCTGATTAGATGATCAAAACATGGTTAAATGATCAAAATAACCAGATAATAAAAGGATTCTTCTGTTGATAGACTTGCACTGCTTGCTGGCTTTTGCATTCTCCTCAACTAGAGCCTCTGTTTTCCAGTAAGATAATACAAAGATTCCCTTTTTCTAGTAGGTAAATGGCTGAGAATATCACTGAGGTGTTGTTGATCCAGGTTTAGCCCTCTACTCAGAGTGAGAAGATTCATGTCCTTGAGTGGAGGGATGCTCTGGCCTGGGGACCAAGGTCACTCTGATTTTGAAGACCTCTTTCTACTCTATTGGAGCTTTGCTTGAAGAAAAGCTGGTGGGTGGTTGGGGCCAGGAAGAAAAGCTGCAGCTTGGTCTGTGAGGCCAGTCACCTGGAGTGCTCCCCAGGGTCAGATGATGCTCCAGGGACCACGTGTGAAAGGGTGTTGTGCTGCAGCTTCCAGTTCCTCAGGTCCCAAGGTCTCTTCTTTGGGTTAACTGGCATTTGCGGTGACTTGACGGGATGCCCTGTGGAAAATTCCCCCCGTATTATATGTAAGTAAGGGCAGTAACTCTTTTTTAAAGGCAGGAAAATATTCCAGAGGAGAAGCCCTTTCAATTTCTCCTTCAAGACCTGAGAAATATTTTGGTGGTGGGTGGAGGTTTTTTGTTTTGTGGGCTAGATTTTGTTTGTTTGGTGGTATCTTTTGTGGTTTTTTTGGTTTGTTCTGTTGTTTTGTTTTGTTTGTTTTTTTAGGAGCTTCTGGGGAGCCCTGGAAGTCCCTGCTTCGAGGAGACAGGGGACAGAGGATGGTAGGAACCAGGTTGGCTGGCTGGTGATGTGCAAACCTAAAAGCTGTGTTTGCAGTGTGATGGCTGGGCAGCTCATCTGCTGCTAAGAGGCTGTGGTTATTCCCTCTTTCTCATTTCCCTCTGCTGGTGAAGGGCAGCTTTCCCTGTGGTGGGCAGGGTCCCAGAGCAGTGCTGTCAGTGCCTGCTGCCCTCAGTGCTTGACGTGCTGCCAACAGGCTGCGTTGGTCCTCACGGGCGAGGGGTGGAAGGTACTTTGAACTGGTGTGACTGCACTCTGCATGGACTCTGCACCTCGTCCTGACAGCAGCACATTCTGCTCTGAGTCACAAGTACCCTCCTGGGTACCATCAAGGGCTGAAATCTATGTCAGGTCTGCCACTGGGGACATTGAGCTCATCTTGCACCTGGATACCAATGAGTCCTGCTGGCTAGAGAATAAGACAAGAATTCGTAATCTTAAGAGTTGATCTGTTGTTAAAGGAAGCCCATGACTGATGATTTCAGCTCAGAACACAACTGTTCACATTCAGTGTATCTGGCCTGAAGTTAAAAAAAAAAGTGTTTTCAATATGAGATTAGTTAATTTAGAAGTCCCTGTGGGATTTGAACCTTCTTGAAAACTTGCTTCCTTTATTTGTAGCTGTGAAACCACCCTGCTCACCTCACCCTGTTGGACCCTCTCTGATGGTCACAGGAGAAGCTAGTCTTTTGTGGTGGCACTTCATGCCTAGCAAGTGTTTGCTGAAAACCAGAATGGGTGGTTCTGCCTATCACATGATGGGGTGTTCTTAGGTAGGTTTTGAAACATGGTCTGCCTAGCAGCTTGTTACCAAGGTTTCTGTTCCTGAGGATTGGAGGAGTAGATGAGATGTCACAGGAGTGGTTTCACAAAGTCCCTCATAACTGAGGTAAGGTATTTTTGCATTTATGTACGAAGAAAGAAGAGGTCTGTTCTATAGCATTTGAATTCTATCCTTTGCAATTAAAACACCATGAAATGCTGAATTTTCTAACTTGAGGTGCAGATTTGAAGAGCAGGATAACAGAAAACTATAGGCATGGTAGGCTGAAGAGCAATACTGCCTATAGAAATATACTGGTTTATTATATGTCACAAAGTGGTTTTGATACTTTGGTAGCAACATGCCTTGCAATTAGTTTACTATGGGAGGTCCGATGAATACCACCATCCAGAAAAAATATGCATAACTTCTTTCTTTTAATCAAATGCACATGTTCTGGCATAATGGATAAGTTCAAATCTGTTCTTCTGGCCAGCTGCCGGCAGAGTCCAGAGCCACTGGAACTGTAAATACAACAGACAAGTCATTTTATGATATCAGACTGAAGAATTCAGCATTGGCACAGATCCTAGAGTGGTTGCTTTGGCTCGTTGTCAAAGCTGATGTTTACATCTGTGTTTGTCAAGCAAGATTAGTTAGCCTGGTTAATTATACACAGGAATGTATAATTTTTACTTGACAATCAGATGAGTATAAACTTGGGCATATTAGCACTTGTTTTTGTTCTTCATCAAATTATTCTCAATGACTTTTGAAACTTTCAAAAGAACTACTTCTCTGAAAGAGGCACTTGGAGAATCTCTCAGATTGTTTTTCACTCAGCAGGGACTGGGTATTAGAGAAATGGGTCAATATTTTACAGACAGTGATGCACATATCTGTAAGTGGGTTCAGAAGCATGCGGAACCTTTATGAAATGGTATTTGAGGTAATACTTGGGTGTGGAGGTTACAACCAGATAGAATTTGGTATCTATTATGTATCATCGCTCTTAAAAACCTGACTGTAGTGCACTGCTAGACTTATTTCATGGTGACAAAAACATGCTGCCTTCAGTGTGTGTTACACCAGAGCCTTTGGCAGCCAGATGTCTTCTCTTGGTCCTCCTTTCCCACTCTTGCAGAGGAGAAGTATGTCTGCCTAGTGACCTTTCTTACACTGTGCTAGGAGCCTTCTATGTGCTTTACAGTCACAGTCCCAGAGGAAGGCAGAAGGTTGTTAATCCTGTAAGAGAAGGGAAATAAACCAGTGCTCTCAGGCAGTGCTCTCAGATAATGTAAAGATCTGAGTGGTCTGTTTATCCTGAGTTTGTGCATGTGTTTGTGGCATCAGGGCAGGTTACTTAATTTTTTTTATTGTCTGTAGTTTTGCAGTCCAGCAAAGACTCTTCACGAGTCTTACTAGACTCTGGAGTTAGAGATTGATGGCAAAGAGGTGAAGTTTTCCATAATGTCTCCCATATTGGTAGTGCGTTTTTCACAGTAACTTCTTATTTGTTGCAGTGCCTGCTCTAGTGCCACTCCTTGCTAGCAGCACTATGTCAGCTCTTAATGCCAGAGACTTGTGGTAGCCCTGCTGGTATGCCTGCCAATATCTTGATTATTTGTGAGCCCTAAATACCTATGTGCTTCTAGTTTGTGTGTATGAGGGCTCGTTGCTCATTAAATGCCAGTGTAACTGTAATATAGGTGGCATTAAGGCCTCTGCATACAGGGAGTGTTTGTCCTTTGGACTGGCGGGGGAGTGTGCAGCATTGCAAGGTGCATTATCCTGAGGAGAACCACTGGGCAAATGGCAAGAATCAGAGTTCAGTGCCCCGTCCCGCTGAGCTTGCGTTTTGAGAGGGAGGAGAGTTGGTCACAGAATCATGGAATCAGTCAGGTTGGAAAAGACCTCTGAGATCATCGAGTCCAACATATGACCAAACACCACCATGTCCCCTAGACCATGGCACTAAATGCCATGTTCAGTCTTTCCTTAAGCACCTCCAGGGATGGTGACTCCAGCAGCCCATTCCAATAGCTAATCACTCTTTGTGTGAAGAATTTCTTCCTAACATTCAAGAATTTCTTCCTAATGGTCCTTACTATTAATATTTGTACGCCTTTTCCCAAGGTAATTATTAATGGATAATTCAGTCCATTACATACAGCTCATTGCTAATAACAGTATATGTTAAAATGGAGATTGATGCTTATTACACTGATGCAGGGCAGGATGTACACAGTAAAAGTGGCTTGTTTCTTTGCATTAAGGATTCCAGCTGTGTGAATCCCAGTGTCTTTATTTGATTTCACAGTAAACTCTTCTTTCTTTGACTTCAAAATTTATCTGGATGGTGGCTCAATACAGCCTTACCTTGAATGTTGTTTCCTGAGAAATTTGCTCAATTAATTACATGGAAGTATCTTCTCCCTCCTCCTCTTCTATCTTGCACACTGTTTTAATTTTTTTTTTCCCTGCAGTGATGGGGTTGTTCAACAGTGTCTTTACTCCTTCAGCAAGTCCTTTACACATATGTGTAGAAGGGGATGAGATAGAGGGAGAAGATAAAACCACAATGTCCAAGCATGAATGTATTTTTAATTAGATGAATTTTTGATGGTTGTTGAATAGACTTGACAGACCTGGAAGAGATTAATACTTTTATCAAATGTTTCAAGATGACTCTTACAAAGTCAAAGAATCTTTTTTTTAAATTTTTTTTTTTTAACTAATTTTGAGGTGTTTACTTTTTAAAAAGTTTTTTACTGTTCCTCTTGCAGTTGGATTGCCTTTTCCCAATATGTAATGGGCCAGGGGCAAGTGGTCCTTTGGCACTAATGGGCCATGTAACACTCACCCATCTTGCAGTAGATGGCTTGAGAAAATGAGGAGATCAGGAAGGGAAGCCTAGGAGTAAGTGTTGCTGGTTTCAGATTAATGGAAAAGGGGTTGGATTTATCATGACTGTAATCCTTCTGTGACAAAGCTGAAGACTGAAATAAGATTGTTAGAAAGCTGCCAGCAACACAAGCCTCCCTAGGCTTCTGTGGAAAGATTTTGTTTTATTTATAGATGAATTCTTGGTAAGAGGTGTTTTGGAAACTGCTTGTGGTATCTGTGCCTAGGGCAGATGATGGCTACTATGGTGGGCTTCAAGGTGAATAACTGATGCAGTGGTACAGAATGTGGTGGGCCTTGACAAAAGACTTTGGCTGATGCATAGCACTACATAGCAATTAGTTTAGACCTTTTACTGCTTTAAAAAGAGCTGACAGGGAGTAGGTCAGAAAAGCAAGGTCTCTGTTCAGGCAGTGAGATGGAGTAAGACCACGAAGGAGGCTCATGCCAAGTAAAACCTCTGTCTCCTGCTGTTTAAACTATTCACAGGCATGTCATCCCATCAGCACACCACTCATGATCATTGCTGTGAGTGATTTGATTCCTTGGCTGTAAGGCCCATTTCCTCTCTGTCACTCACACATATGCATTTACTATCTCTCAGTGATAGAAAGGAGCTTTTTGCCCTGGAGTCATTTTTCTCTTGATATTGTGCTTTGATAAGATTAGTAGATGAAGAAACTTAGTGCCATATGCAAAGCACTTATTAGAAAGCAGTCGATTAAATAAGTTACTTGTTGCTCTGATTTTTTGCAAATAAAGTAATGCAAGAGATTTCTACTGACCACAATGGTTCCACGGAGGCTTACTAAATGTTCATGCCATCAGCCATCCAGCTAAAAATTAATAGTGTAAATTACAAGAGTACAGCATAGCATGCTGTTTGCACTGACTGGAAAGAGCACAGTTTGTCCAAAGCTTTGACAGTTGGAAATGGCAGGGTAGCTTTGTCTTTTGCCAGACATCAGGGAATTGCATCCTAGTTTGTAGCAAAAAAGACGATAACCATTTTGAGTCTTGTATCTATGTAGTTCATATGAAGTCTGTTTTCTGTGCTTTCTTTCTGGACCTGAAAATCCAAACAAGAAATATGTCTGCATTTTTCTTGTCTCTAAGTCATAATAATAATTAATCATTGCTTATGTCTTCTTGTGCTGTTATTTTTTATGCAAATTAGTAAAACAAATATTTTTAAAGTTTTGGCCCCAGTTCAGCAATTCACTTAACTACTTTTTTTTAAAGCTCTTTCAGATAAATGGGACCTGAAGCATATCCTTTGGTGCTTGGCTTAGAGTATGCTAGAATATGTTTAGAAAGCTTCAGGAAAAGTTGTAGTGATTTCTTGTGCCATTCCTGGTCTTGCTATAAATTTTTTTCTTCTATTTGAAGTGCAAGCCATCTTTTATATGGTCTCTTGGGAGGCAGCAAGGAACCTTACTTGATGGAATAGATAGCAGTTGTGATTTTATGACCTTTGCAACTGACTGTCTTGCAGCAAACCTGTCTTATACCATTAACAGTGCCAGTTATTCCAGTAATACATACAAGGAGATAGGCAGTGCGTGGTGGGGAACACCCCCCTGAATGGGAGAAGCCTTGGGTGCAAGGACCCCAGCTGGATAGAGCTTATTGCTAATAACATCAAGGTCGTGAATTTGATCCCTATATGGGCCATTCTCTTGAGTGTGACTTGATGATCCTTTTGGGTCTCTTCCAACTCAGAATGTGATCCTGAGTGATTCTGATTCTGAGTGGCCTTCATTGTAGTGGATGGAGCCTCTTGACTGCCCCGAGACTCCAGGGGGTGAAGAAAGTGTCTTGCACAGCCCCTCACTGGACCACGTGGGTAGGAAGAATAGTGCAGAACCAGGATAGTGAAGAAGTGGGGGGGAGAAGGGAAGTGTCAATTAGTCCTCAACTTGCCTGTTCTTTGGTTGTTAACAGTCTTAGGGTGTTGTTGCTTGCTGCTGATGACTGTGTAACTGCACCTTCCCCTTCTGATTTCCCACAGGAAACCTGGTAGAAGTAGTCTGAGAAGTGGAAAAAGAAGCTTCGCTGTAGATGCTGTAACATGTCCTGTTGTTAAGACACATAGCTATGTCATATGTGCACAAACAGAACAGGGTCCCCAAGGTTGTATCAATAACTCTGTTCTTTACAATATTCACCAATGTTTCCACTTCCACTGAATTAACATGAAGCAGGCCAACATGAAGAGTCACCGCCTGGTTAACTGTTTTATAGACTTCCTCTTCATGCAGGAGCAATGAGAGGATTTATGAATGCTGGTCCTCATTGCCAAATTTGCTGTAATTCAACATTTCGTGGTGGTCAAACACTGAAGTGTCAAAGTTGTGCATTTTACTATTATATTTCTGAGTGCAAAACTTGATGTTTAACTAGTGACCTAAAGGCTCAGTACCAGTCTCACACTTGGACTGATAATTTCTTGGCAAGGTTAAAAACGTGGTTGACTTGGATTTTGTTTGTTTGTTTCTTTACACTGAGATGTCTCTGTAACTGAAACAAATACAATTTTATTTCTTTGTTAGTTTACTTTTGTCTCTTGCTGGCACTTGGCTAAAAGCCTGTTTCACTGCTTACCATCTGTAGACACTACTGCTGTTAGTTATGAGCTCAATTAGTACAATGTTTTGGCTGCAGTTAGGAAAGGCACTGGCTGTGCCAGTGGTGGCCATAGCTATGGGCAGACATGGTACCTACTTCACCCTCACCCCTGAATGGGCACATGTAACCCCATAGCTCTGCCTTCCCTGCATTCATCTGTCCTGCCTTTCCCCTTTGTGTTTCTCATTGCAGAGATGTACTTGCACCCCACACCTCTAGCAAAGCCAGCTGCAGGACCCCCACCAAGGGATTTCTTACCCTGGTTCTTACCACAGCCTGTCATGCCTATACAGTCACCAACTCTCATTTCAATCCCAGGGATGAGGGCTGCTTCTTCCTCTGGCTGCCCAACCAGCTGGCATCCTGGGAGAGCAGCCCCTGTCCAACCTCCAGTTTGGCTCAACCCTGGCTGCCCCTGTGGTGGTTCTGAGTACATGCTGCTCTTGTCACTCTGGCAGCCAGAGAGGAAAGATTATGGAGAGGAAGAGGAAAAAGGAGGGGAATGAGCCAGAAAGACCACTCCAGGCTTTCTGCATCCTCAGGAAACATCCTGAACTCACACTAGAGAGACCACCTTCTTTGCTCAAGAGTTGCTGTGCTTCCTGCAAAAACTACCTTAAATGCCAAAGAACATTATTACTTTAAGACTCAGCCCTGAGCTGGGTCTTGAGAAACCTCCCAAGGACTGCTGGTTCAGTGAATTGTGGTGGGAATGGCTGGGTAATGTTCTGGAGGGGACCGCAGCAAAGCAGAGCAGCAGGAGTGAGCAGGCTGGAACCTGTCAGGCCTGCTGTGTCCCTGTGCAGGGAACCTGTCAGGCATGGCTGTGTCCCTGGGCACGGCCACTGTCCCAGCAGGACGGTCAAAGCCTATGTCAGTGGCTGCAACGCTGGCAACCTTTAGGGCTGGTCACTTCTGTCAGGTGGTGGCAGCATAAATCCGTGGGAGAGACTTGACCAGTGGAAAAAGAGAAGTGGGAATTCTGCAGCTCATGTTCAAATCCAGAATCTGATGTCCTGCATCTGGGTTAAAGACCAGACTTCCTTTTAAGAGATGAGAGCTTTTGTGAATATCTTTACGATGTGCAAATGTGAGGCTGGAGCTCAGTTTCTTGTGTGTGTGCATGTCTGTGTCTGTGCAAGCTTGCCTTGATCAGAGTTGCTGAGTTTCTGTCTATACTTACTGGTGCAAGTACGAACTGTATAGGTGGAAGAGAGGGGAGGCACTGCAACACTTAGAAAGATTTATTTGGGTTTTTTACTAATATATTTTATTGCCTAACCTTAGAACAGGTGTATAGTTATATTACTATGAAATTGCCTTGAATCTGAATGTCTTGTTTCCCTTCCTACATGGAAAGATGGTGTGTTACTCCATATACATCCATCTCCTTTAAGTAAGAGATTGAACTGTTGTAATGTGCACATGTACACAGAGCAGTACAACTTTATGTGCAGGCAAAGCCTTAGAGGTAAAGACCACACAAGCTACTGAAGTGTAGCAGAAATTATTCCTGATGTTACAGGTAATTTTAGTAAGTTTTACCAATAAATACTCATTCACACAAAATCCTATGCAGGAATACATGTATTGTTAGCTAGGCAAGGTCCTCTCTAAAGGTGTGGGTGAGCAAAAGATGTGTGGAGGGTGACACTGCTTCCTTCCAAAATTAACATAGAAGATAACCGGTCTCATCAAATTAGCCTTGATTTGGTGCTACTGCTGTGATAACAAACCATTGATCTCCCTGTTTATTCAGTGCAGTAATGTCTTAGCAGGCTCAGAAGCCTAGACAGCTTTGACAGTTCTGGGAGGACCCTTGAGGAGTGTTTGGGGTACCTGCCAAGTGTGACAGTGCTTGTCTGAACCCTGCATTCCTCTCTGGCAGTGGAGAGAGACTTTCACTAAGCCAAAGGGGACAAAGGAAACCATTTCCCCGGTGTGGTGCTGCCTCTGCTGTGGGAGCATGCGAGGTCACAAGAGGTGTCCTGGGCGGTGTCCCCAAGGAAGGACTGTGCTGCACAGCTGGGGTCTGCTGTCCCCATGGCACACCTGGGTCAAGGTGGTGGCTCATCACCTCTGCCTGCCAGGGTGCCCAGGGCTGCCCCGATGAAATCCCAGGAAGTGTACGAAGTGCTGCATACCATATGTGAGCTGATAAGTCTTATGGGCAGCGTTGCTCACTTGCCCTGGGCCCACAGGCTAAAAGTAATGGGTAATAGTAAAAAAATGATGTTGGCCAATTCGGGCAACTCCAAAACCAGCAAAACACAGTTTGCCTGTGTTGTGGCTGTCTTTCGTGACCTTTCTTTGCGCAACCAGAAGAGCACCAAAATGTGCAGAGTTCTTTAAATGTTGGAAAAAAAAAAGTCGTGTAATCCTCTGGGTGATTAGTACCAGAACTGAGAAGGTCTTAAGTGCTGACAAAGAATGAAAGGCTGGAATATTTCAGGAACTATGAAATTATCTTTCTACTACACAGATGAGGATATTCCTCAGAGGATGTCTCTGCTGGTTACCATGCCTTTATTCCCTGCTGAGAACCTGAACATACAGGGACAGTCCTTACAGATTTTCTTAATGAGCCTGCACTTACTTATGAATTTGCCTTTCTGCAGGGGTGGCGTTTGTCATGGTGTCCCCCCAGGGCTCATTACAGGGGATGCTTTCTCCATCTGCATCAATTGCTTGAGATGCTTTCTCATTAGTGCAACTTGACCAGGTTTGGTTCTTGGGGGAGAGGAGGGGACTGAAAGCGTTTTCTGTGTGATGAAAGAGGGCTTCAAGAACACGCAAAAATAATCCTAAAATTTAATTAAACAGTATTATTTTTTTAAGTGTGGGAAATAAGCGTGTGTGCCTCTGTGTGCAGCAGAAGGGAGAGAGAGCCCAGTAAGAACGAGAGACGAGAAGCGCCCTAATTGCCTGTGCGCTCGCTGCATATGTGGGTTTCCCCTCTTCCCTCCGCAGCCTGTCTCTGAAGTGCACTCTGGAGTAAAGTTTGCGTTTGATCGCCGATCGCCTCACGCTCCGCACGTAGCACTGTCGTTAAGCCATCATCTCGCTGGCCCCGAGCCAGGGCTCCGCGGCGCAGGGCCGGGCGGTCTCTCTAAACTGAAACAGCCTTTATTGATAGATCGATGCACTGCGCATGTTTGCAGCTGCTAATTGGATACTTAATCTGAATATCCTTGACTGAACTAATTCACTGGCAATAGCCTTTTAAATTTCAGGTCCTGCCGTGATGGTATGCCTGCTCTTCACAGCACGCTAATCGCTTCTCAAGCGGCATTGTCGCTGTGTGCGTGCAAGCCACAACGACCCAGTAATGTCGCAGACCAAAATGTAGTTTTAGGTCGGAGGAGGATGTAAAATAAAAATCTTACCTGATTTTTGCCTTTGCATAAGATGAGAGGAGTACTGGAGAAAAGTGCTAATTGACAGGCATGCAGACGTGTAGATTAATTAAGCGCACAAGAAAGGAGGTTAATACTTTTAATTATTAGAACAAAGATGTGCACCACAAGGACAGTTGTGATCCTGTGGCAATTTCGGATTTGTTTCCTTAACTTTCAGTGTTCTGTTTTCTCCTTGCCATGCCCAGAGGCTGAATACAGAGAGTTTGGGTGATGGAAAGCAATCTTATTTTTCTTGGCTTTTTTAAAAAGCAGGCAATGTAGTCAGTATATACAGTGGCAGATGAATGCCTGGGACTCTTCTGCCCAGGAAATCACCAGTCAGACTCCTCTTCTTGGAAGCCTGGAGAACTTCTCCCTCAGTCAATTTCTTTCAGAGTTTCCTGAATTGCCCCTTCACTTTAGGATCCCATAAGGTTCTGGAGATAGCTCAACAGAACTCACCACTGCCTCCAAAGCTTGGTTCACAAATGCTCCCTATTCTCTTGACAGTTGCAGGTGGCCACCACTGACATGAGGCATGGCTATTCCATGCCTTCCCATTTCACAGTGGCACTGCTCTAGCAGCCAGCTTGAACTTGAAGGGCATCCAGATTTATCTCTAAGCATGTGTTCAGTGAAGAAAAGAAATTAAAAAAATTGTCACAGGCTAAAGCAGTCTTCCACATTAATAGGACTCTTCAGGCCATGAGAAACTAAATTTTGTTGCCAATTATTAGGAAAGCTTCTTAAGCTCCATCACGTATTCATTTAATAGGGAGCTCATTTTTATAGCAGCATCAATCTGTGATCTGGCATCCTTACAAACACATTCCATAAGTTTTGAAAGCTTATTAGGGGCTCCTTGAGCTACCACTATATAACGTGCCAGTCATCAACAGCTGTGTGGCATGGAGATAATCTATGAACAGAGCTTTCATGGGTAGTTCTTTCTGTCTACTCTTAGTTCTTAGAAGAAATTTAACAAGCAGGAACAGTTTTCCATCTTATGGTAATTAGAATGTTTTCAGGTAGTAATAGACTTTTGGTTGATAAGCAAAAATAAACCAGTGTCTTGTCATCTTTTTCCTGCAGATGAGAGAATAGTCCTTCCCAGACTCTTGGGCTGTTCCTCAAAATATTCTCAAAAGCTGAGCTTTTATGTACCTAGAAACAATAGTCAAGCTACCACGGTTCATGCAAAAGACTAAATAAAATAATAAAGGAGAGATGAGGTTGCAGTTCTTGGAGGATCTGAATCTGATGATTAAGGTTGCATGTAAGCATAGAGAAACAAGTATCAGATGTCCTGGCTAAAATGCTATGCAATCCAAACAAGATTTTTGTACAGATGCAAGTACTTGCCCAGCAGAGAGGTATTAAAAAACCAACCAACCATGCAAACAGACAAAAAAACCCCCTGATGGGCATCATGAAAACAGCGTTATGCACCTGAGATGAGAAATTATGAGAATGGATGTATTTTCACTTGTGTGATTGCATCTCTGGCCATAGAAATGTTCTTCTTTCCTCTAAAATGCTCGGGTTTGCTGACATAATACAAGAGCCAGGAGCAAAAATAACTGTGATCATGGCAATCTCATCTAAGATGTAGTGCTCCAGAGATGAGTCACCTACTGGTAAAGGGTCCTATCAGTCTTTCATATCTTGTTTGCCATGGCTCATCTGCCCCTTCATTAGACACTTGTAACCTGCATCCAAGGTGACTTTGTGTAGGACTACTTCTGCAAGCTAAGAAGGAAGTGTTCAGCAACCTGTTTTTGGAGCTGAGTTTGATCTGCTTTGTGTTTCAGACAGAAAATAACTGCTTCACCAGGGTGTTTATTGTTATTTCTGTTGGATTTTTTGCTTTTCAGATGTCTTCCACATGGCTTCCGTTTAGGCCTCCATATGAATTTGAAAGTTGAAGTGAAAAGTTCTGTGTGTCTTGCCCTGCCGAATTCTAGCACTTTCCCCAGTATTTCTTAATTTCAAAACATAAGCTCCTTCCTCACAAAACTTTTCTTCTCTCTTGCCTCTGCCTCTGAGCAAGAAGCTGATAAAAGAGGAGATGGCAAGGTTTAGCTCTCTAACAGCTGTTTGATTGAAGACTGATAATCCAGTTATGGGTGAGGAAATGAGGGCCCAGTTTCTTATGCAATACTGCCACTGAAGCCCATTTCATGTGTTGCATGACTGCAGCGAGCAGGGTTTCACCCCCTCTTGGAACTGGTGATTCCCTTTCCAACAGGCACAAAGCTAATGTTTCTGATTTGTTGGTGTTTTAACATAATTTTCTTCCCTCTGTTTCTTCTCATCCCTACAGAGTATTAAATTAGACCAATTTTCCTAGTTCATGCCTCAGTATAGCAGTTGAGTGTTTTAACTTTCATAAATTCAAACAAACTAATATTTAATAATGTTCATGAATATTTTATACTTAACCATTATAAGCTACATGGCAGAAAACTCTTGGGTGCAATTGGGTGCAACAAGAAATTACTAAAGAAACATCCTGTTGTGCTTGTGTGTCAGACAAGCCTCAACTGAGAATCTCTTGTCTTTGATCATGAAATGTCAGACTACTCATGTTCTTTTAATGTAGAGCATGCTGGGTGCCTTTCACTTTCTGGATGTACAGACTGTGCACGTCTATGAACTAGAATCAGGCTGAGCACAACATGCACTTAGACCATCAAGTGAACCCTGGTAGTCCTCATTTTCTAGAGGACTGGTCAAGTTATTTTTGTTTGCCCTCAAGTTCAGGTCTGAGAACCACATATTGGGCTGGAATTTGGGAAGTGTGTAGCCAAATAGAAACATATTTGAAAGCTGTAGTGGCTATAGCACTGTTAATTCTCATTAATACCTTGGTTTTCTAGGCAACCATCATAGTGATATTGTAGAGGAGTATTGCTTTGGGCCTGTATAGCACCTTTCATCTAACAGACGTCACAAGTAATTTCTGAATTTAACTGTTTGATGTACAAGAAATCATCTACACTAGGGATCAAAAGTAGCAGCTGTTCAGCAATATACAGTACAAATCTGGTACAGAAAATGGAAAACCATATTATGGAGTCTGTAGCTTAATCTGCAAAGGTGGTTGGTGTTGGCGGGATAGAGTTACACGGGTCAGGATTTTCTCTGCTGGCTGCAAAGGTCATACTAGTTCTGAGAGGAAAATACAGGATTAGTATGGGGTTACAATACCACCTATGCAATCTGCACTAGGAGTGTACTGAGGCCCTAGCTTAGTGCTAGGAGGTACAGAGAGCTTCTCCTTCTGACCTGGTGTGATCACCGCTTCTTATTAAGCAGTGTTAGCATCTTCTAGCTGAGGTATTTTCTGAAATGTTTTGTTCCAAGTGTCAGGCTGCTCTAGCACTGCTTATTTTGTGAAACGTAGCAGAATCATGTCTCACAGCATGATCCTGGCCATCAGCTAAGAGAATTTGTTTTTCTTCTTGCTAGAAGCACTGGGAGGCAGGGAAAAGTCCTCTCTATGGAACAGTTGTTTATTATCTGCCTCCAAACTTTGCTGGTGTCTTGCAGTTTGACTTGCAGATTTCTCTGGCTGACTTGAGTGTAATACTTAGCCTGAGTGATGAATAACATTTTTGCAAGCTTCTGTGCAATGTGGAATTTACTGATGATTCCTGGGTCCTTACTAAAGCTGGTAATTGCTGCTTGTTTAACTTGTGGTTGATTTGCACCCTTTTGGGAAAGCTAACGTTCCTGAAAATGACAGTACAGAAACTTAAGTCTTAATGTTTTGCTTTTCATTTTCCAAGTTTTGTAGTCTCTAATTTATAACTGTTGACTGCCAGAGCGTTGGTCTTCATATGATGGTGTGTGTATGTGTGACTGGAAAGGCATGCATCTGTATATCAGAATTTTTAACTGTTCAGTAAGACCAACCTTTCTATTTTAACTTAGAAAAGGGTAGTGTTGCTGAAATTTTCTGAGTGCTTACACTAGGAAGTTAAGCCAACTAACAGTCATTGTAATGGATTGTATTGGGAAAAAAAAGTTAGGTATATTCCTGCTCATTACAGCCTGCTGTAGTTAGTTTAGGTTTGGAGTTGGTTAACGAAGGGAGGAGTTGTATCCAAAAATTTGGAGTGTGCTCTTCTGGACACAATAGCCAAAAGTATAGGAAACATTTTTTACTCACATTCCATATGTGCACCTGGTAAATGGTTTGATTATTGTGATGGAGCATCTGGCTTTTGTAGCTAGACTGTGCACTAAACTGGCAAATAACATTGTTCACCAATTACCTAAATTAAGTCTGGGTCATGCATCTCATCTCCTGTTTCTTGTTTGCTTTGAATGAATCCAAAAGTAGTGCTAACAGCTGGAATCCCTGCTGAGGCCAGCTTGATCTGCTCTGGAGCTGCTCCAGCCAGTGCTCTGATAAAGCTTGATATCATTTCATCTAGGAGGACCAGAATGATTTCCCTTCATTGTTTAAGGTTTCATTCAAATATTCACTGTGCCAGGAAAAGGATATTTCACTTCTGCTTTTCTCCTTTTGCTGCTGCTACTAAAAAACTTTTTTCTCTTTTCTTTTCTGAAAGTTAAGCTAGAGTGTGGCCAGTGCTTTAGAATTCTGTGGAAATTGTTCCACTTCATCTCCAGGGAATCAGTGTTGCAATTGCAAAAGGTGCACACTGTAAATAAATAAATAAATAAATAATGCATCAACGTCTCAGAGACAAAGCACACGTTCTGGTAAGAGAACATATTATGTGGGGGAGGCTGGGGAAAACGCTGGCCTTCTGCCCGGATTTCCATAGTAAGTAAAGCACCTGAATCCCTTTAAGGATCTGGCCTACAGTCTGTTGTTGTTCAGCAGCTTTTTGATTGTGGCATTAAAAAAGAGTAGTAATATTGAATTAATTTTTAGGCAGTTCAGTAATCTTGGAATAATATCTACTCTCCAAAGAGAGACTTCAGGCCTTCATAATTTTGTGTTGTACATCGACTTAAAATCGAGGTATTATCAGTCAACAGAGTTTTGTTCCCATCTTGTGTCATCCCTCTGGTATGGTTAGCAGAGCTCTACCGAGCTCACACTGATAGTGTAGCTGCACATCCCCTTTGGAAGCAGCTGTGCCTGTGGCAGAGATGAGCACCCAGTTCCCCTGGCACAGCCCTCCTCCCTGCCTGTCTGTTGGAATCGCTGCCCCTTCTCCTTTGCACTCTCAGCTCCCAGGATGTGTTGGGTTTGCAGGGCAAGGTTTTGGTAGCTGGTGGTGCTACCAGGGTGACTTTTGTGAGAAGCTGCTAGAAGCCTCCCCCCATGTCCAACAGAGCCAATGCCAGCTGGCTACAAGGTGGACCTACTGCTGACCAAATAGAGAACTTGGAAATGAAGCTCATCCCAGGAAGAAGGGAGGGGTAGAGGGAAGGTGTTTTAAGGTTTGGTTTTATTTCTCATTTTCGTACTCTGATTTGATTGGCAATAAATTAAACTAGTTTCCCCAGGTCAAGTCTGTTCTGCCTGTGACAGTAACTGATGGGCGGTCTCTCCCTGTCCTCATCTTGACCTGTGAGCCTTTCATTACATTTTTCTCGCCCCTGCTCAGTTGAAGAGGGTAATGATGGAGCAGCTTTGCTGGGCACCAAGGTTGTGTTTCCCAGTGTATGAGGATCCAGTTTTGCAAAAGGTTACTATTTTAATTGTTAGATCTAATTCAGCTCACTGTGCATGGGATGGGTGAAGAGTGCACCTGCATGAGTTGCTGTGGGGGGAGGGATGCGTGAGGTGGGTTATCCACACCAGTGAGGGCACAGCTCCCTCAGACCATTTTTACGTTGCAGATACAGCTGACTTGTGGTTTCCGCCAGACTTCTGCTTCTAACAGACTTATTTCCAACACTGGCTGTAGGTTGACCCTTACTGCTGTTATCAGGCTGATAGTGAAATACAGATGCAGCTGTGAAGCCATATATAATGGCAGAATGACAACAGAGCAGACAGGGTCTACAGCAAAACATCTAGCCAACTGCCAGGTGTGATGGAAGAGAGCTTATTACTTGGAATTAAAGGTATTTGCTCTTGTTTAGCATAATCTCCTGCCTCTGTAGGCCACCAGTCTCTAGGCATCTGTGGCTTGAGGTGTCAAGGTGAAGAACAGGTCCTGGTGACTTACTTCTGCCTGCAGGTACTGTTCTGGTGCTTGTGGGGAGGAAGGAAAGTTAATTCATACATGCTGACTCCTGTGGATAGATTTTGTTCTTGGTAGCAGGGGGTTCAAGGGATCCTCTGTGCTGGCTGGCAATAGCTTCTGCGCTGGTGTTTGTTGGCATGGTGATTACCTTGGTGATTAAAGCAGCATGTGCTATACTCTAGCTGGTCATGTGCCCCATGAGAACAGCATGGCTTTAGCATGTGCTTGGAAGACGAAAACAAGACTTCTGGGGTTCTTAGATAAAAATTTCAACTGGTCTTAGTAAAGCCTGTACTGTCAATCTCCAACGCTATCAACTGTGCATGGCAGATCATTGGAGCAGGTCATACAAATGGTACACAGTCATATCCTTGTCCTGGGGGACAGGTATGGACAATACTCTTGCATCTGAAGGTAGGATGTTATGGTCTGAATGGATGGAAAACTAGATGGGCAAAAAACTGGTTGGATGGTTGGATTTGGAGGGTTGTGGTCAATCAGTCATATTATACCTGGAGGCTGGTAACAAATGGAGCACCACAGGGATCTATCATGGGACCAATCATGTTAACCACTCTTATTTATCAGTAACCTGAAGCAGATGGTAGAGTGCCCTCTCTTCAAGTGTGCAGAAGACCCCAAACTGAGGGGGCCAGTTGATGACCTCGAGGGCAAGGCTGCAACCAAAGGGTCCCAGATGGACTCAGGGAACAGGCCAACAGGAACCTTATGGAAATAAATATGGGCAAACACAAGTCCTGCTCCTGGGAAGGAAGAGTGCCTTGCAGCAGGCTGGGGGCTGCCAGCAGCTCTGATCAGCTCTGCTCCCTCCCCGGGGAGCCTGGGAACACTCAGGTGGTCTTGGTGGAAAGTGAACTGAACATGAGCCTGCAGCGTGCTTCCTGCACAAGAGGCTTCAGGGCACTATTTACAGAAGCACAGCACATAGATTGAGGGGAGTGATTATTGCCCTCTCATCTCTGGAGAAACCACATCTGGATACTGTGTGCAGCTTTCCAACCAAACTTAGTTCATCATCTCCCATCACTCTTGCTGCTACTACTGGCAGGCAATGAAAGGAAATGTCAGAGGACTGGGAACAAGACTTCTATTGCAACAACTTTAGGGGTGATTGGTATCACTACCAAGTAGCCCCAATAGTGAAGAATTGACTCTGAGACAAAGATCTATACCTTACCAACAGTCTCACCTGCTCTTCCCTGCATTCTGCTTAGGCTGCTAATGATGTCAACATCTTTGCTGTAAAAAGCCTTATAAGACGTTGACTGTCATGTGGTTTGGAGTAATTCATGTTAGGCTTATCTCATCATTCAACGTGAAATTTAAACCGTGAATTAAGCGATTGTATCAGCAAGTCTGAAGATGATCAAAGAGAGAAGTATGCTCTGAAAGCTGTTTGGTTAGTTCTGTGGCTCAGTCCATGAAAGCAAACATGCCCTGCCCTGTACAAACACAGCACAAAGGAGCTGCAGTTTTTTGCAGACTTTGCTCTGTGGACTTTTACCCACACTTCCTGGGAACCCTTACTTTGTGTTGGACTTAGGGGTCTATATGACAGTGACTGGAAGATATGAACAGAGGAGGATGATGGTAGTAAGGCATGACGTGCTCGGATTGCTTTCTACTTTCATTATGACTGGCAAATCAATTTTGCAATGACTGCTTATCTTTAGAAACCTAAGCAAACTTCAGCTGAAACTCCTTCAAAGTCACGTAGCTTGTAGATGACAAACTTGTACCATACATATTAGTGCTTTAGTTTAATTCAATTTTTTTCTACCTTAGTGTATATATTGTGAATTATGAAGGGTGTTTATTTTCCAGTTTGGAATTTCATTCTGGCTAACCTCTCCTGTGAAAGAAGTTTGTGCAAATATACCTTCTGGTGGTGTCTGCTGCAGGTTTTGGATTGATAAGCTGAAAAATACTGAACCAAACTGGTGATGGGAGGATGCTTAGAAAATTAAAACTGAAGTTAGGCATCTTGTAGGATTAATTATTTTACAATCTTTATCTTGCAGGCTATGGTTGCTTGCTATCCTGGAAATGGAACTGGTTATGTTCGTCATGTGGACAATCCAAATGGTGATGGGCGCTGCATCACCTGTATTTATTACCTGAATAAGAATTGGGACTCCAAGGTGAGTGAGCCACAGGTTTGAGGCAGAACATGAAAGAAAAACTACTTCAGAAACAGAGCTTTGGAGCTGTTGGTTTGTTTCTGTGAACTCTCAGCTTCTGAACAGCTGGTCTATTTTTCATCTCTCCATTTTTTTTTCTTGGTGTTTATGGCAACCCTTTGGAAGTAAAAAGCTGAACCGTTTCCTTACCATTCTCTCTCCCATCATACACACATACTCTTTTGTTGCTATAAAATAAAGCTTCTAAGCACTGAGCTGTGTGCTCTTAACACTTTGTTTAGAGGAAACAGCACTAGAAAGAAAAACAATCCACTAAAGAATAAGTGGATTATGGGAGCAGAGTAAAATGACAGTCCAAATTTGTGCCTTTATCATTCTTGATACTTCAGGCTAACCTGCAGAAGATCTTCAGACAGTTCCCTTTGTGGTTTTCTTTAGGAAGCAGTGGGGCTTAGTAAGAGGAATAAACACATGGTTTGGTTCATGCTCTCCAGCTTTGATTCTACCAGTGGGTCTCTTGACAGCACAGAGCTCTAGTTTCTGCCTATATTACTAAGACAGTTAAGTCAGCCTTGAATGTACCATACCTTTAAGTTAGGAACAAAAGAAGGGTTTGTAAAACTGCAGGATGTCTCTTTACAATTCTGTTGTCATAATGCAGCACAAACCATTCACGTGGCTGATCTATTGAAAATTTTCCAGTGTTTTTTGCTTCTCTAACCCGTTTTCAGGCCAAGATGCTCTTTAAGCACATGTAAATACTATGAACCCCCATAAGGGAGTTCAGGTATAGAGATGATGCCATTGAAAAATGCACTGTTGCAGAAAAACACATCCCTTTACAGAGAGTATGACAGTGAAACATCTCAATGTAATAAAATGAAGGAGGAGATGTGAGAGGAAATGCAAATATCCAATTTATTTTGTGCACTGCACTCTTACTCAGATAGTGAGGAAGCACCCGAGTGGGCACTAAGAAAAGCTAACTGAAATCCAGGACACTGATGGAGTTCATTAGGTAGGTGTGACGGTAATTTTATGTAAGTGTATGCTGGAGGAGATGCAATATAACAGTATAACTGTACTGGGCTTTGAAAGCAACTGTGGCTTTAAACCTGACCTAGTAGTTTCTCACTGAGATCTGCATGCCGCATAGAGGTACTACGTCGGGTCAGTGCTGGGTTGACAGCATCTTTGCTGTTCTCTGGTGCATCATAAAAACCTCCAAAGAACTCTCTAACAGCAGCAGGGATGAGGCAGGGTTCATCTTCATCTTTTGAAGTTTCCACAGTGCGTGCAGATCATCAGACCTTTTCCCTAAATATTATGGCACACAGAAAGGCAGAAATTATATGGGAGAGAAACGAGGCTATGTCTAAGTAAGGACAATGATGACTGGGAGCTATAATGTATTAAGGGGAAGCTTTACAAATCTAACAATAGAACAGACTTCACTCTTCCCAGGGCATAAAAGTTAATTCATATATTATCAGATGCAGGCACTGAAACACTATAAGCAGTGTCTACCAATTGCTGGGAGGAGAGTTTGAATTCAGGCTGGTCAGGTGGAGCAGCTCTGTGGTATTCACTGTTTCTAGAAATGTGACTGGGAGCTCAGAAGTTTCCCAGTGTTTGCTACAGGGCTAGCGTTATCTTTATCTTGGTTCCATTTACTTTAGATAGAAGGTTATGCTGAAGCATTACAAGCTGTTTGGGAAAATTAAGGTGGCCAGGAGATTCAGTAAGGTTTTCCAATGTTGTCACATAGCTGTCTTGGTTATCATTAGATGTTTATTCCTCATTTGTTGGGTGTTGAGGAGGGAGAAATAAGTTATGGTTCACATGAATGTGTGGATGTTAATATATGTAAAAAGCAATCTTTCCTTTTCTTTCAGCTGCATGGTGGAATTCTTCGAATATTCCCAGAAGGAAAGTCCTATGTAGCAGATGTTGAGCCAATTTTTGACCGATTACTTTTTTTTTGGTCAGATAGAAGGAACCCACATGAAGTCCAGCCTTCTTATGCAACCAGGTAAGTAGCATATTTGGTATTGGTATTTGGCTAGGAAAAACGCCAAAGCAGCTCTTCTACCGATATTTGTATCTAACATTATGGCCGTCATGTTTAAATACACATGTGCATAAAAAATAGGTTTTGAGTGAATTTTCTGGTTAGTCACTAGGAATTCTCTCATTAAATAAGGAAGAGCAAGCTTGAATGGTAAGTTTCCTTGTGTGATGGAAAAAAAGGCCTTTAACCATTGACAGGAGAAATCTTCGAAGCAGGCATAACTATTTAGCTGGGAAGTGCTGGGTTATTCTTTTGCCCTTGTAATACTATCGGGATTGTTGGGTCTACCATCTGTCAGCAGGCTATGAAAAGCTGATGTGATGCAGGGCAACCCCCAAGCTGCCTACAGGCGTCCCAGAGCAGAAAAACATGCAAAGGCCTGAAAGCTACTTTTGCCCTCTATTACCAGGGGCTGTGCTCTCTGTTGTGCCCCCAAGCAGAAATTCTCACCTATATTTCTATTTGACTTGATAAAATACATGCTAAAATGCTGTCTGTATTTGTCTATAAAGATGAGCCATTTTCATCCTATTTTTTTATCTACTAATCCAGTTTTGTTTTTTGCTTTCTCCATGGGCATAAAACTCCAGAGTTCTATTTTAATAGCAAAAGTTGAAACAAACACACGGTTTCTTTCTTTTATAGATATGCCATGACTGTGTGGTATTTTGATGCCGAAGAAAGAGCAGAAGCCAAAAAAAAGTTCAGGAGCTTAACGGGTATGATTTTTTTTTTTTAATAAATGTTCACCAGAAAGAATTTAATGCATTTGATATTTCCAAAGTCAGAGACAGACCAGGAATGATTCTGTAGCTAGAGGGGTATGTAATGCTTTTTCGGAAAGCTTTTTCACCTCTAATCACTAGTGAGTTATTTTATGCAAAGTGGAGAAGCTGTGGCAGAAGAAGATTTAGGCCTGGCCCTAGTATCCCTGTTGAACGTGATGGGGAAAATAGGAGAGACAGTTTCTGATTTTTCTCCCAGCAAATGACTGAGATTTTTTTTCAACCCAAGGTTCTACTCATAGAGTCAGATCATCTTTTGTTATTTAGGAGGTATATTTCTAAGTGGAAAAATTTATAGTGACCTTGGAATGTATAGATTATGAGCTGGAAAGAAGTGCATCTTTTGGCAGGCAGTACTGGAGTAGCTGTGATCATGGTGCACTTCAAGAGCTACCTAGTAGCTTCAAGTCAGCCCACAGACACTTCGGCAGAAGCCCACAAAGAGATGACCCCAGCTTTCTAATGGCAGCCACACTACCTGCTACTGTAGTAATGGCATATGAGTCATGGACTGAGTTGCCCAGATGTGTCCCAACACCCTACCTGGGACCATGATCAAAGGTTTGCTGTTTGGAGCAGTGTAAGATTTGGTCTTCAGGGGCTGCCTCAGGCAGTTCCTCAAAATACAGTGTGGAGAGCACTTGTCTTTTTGAAAACATGTGCAGCTGGGTTCAGCAAAGTTGTAATTAGTTGAATGATTTCCAGAACAGACTGTTGTCATCTCTGTACTTATATGCAAAGCAAATACTGGCTTCACTTTTAAAGGGGATTGTGAGCCAAGAAGTGGTGGGAGGAAGTATCACTAATCTGGAGTCTGAAAGTTTATTGGGCTTCTTAAATACTGTATGGGTCATCTTCAGTTTCGGTGGGACAAAGGTACAAAATCTTGGTGTGACTGTTTCATTAACATGCTGCGGTGTCATACAGCAATTCAGGCCACATAGTGGATTCATATCACAATTCTGAAATGGAAAGTATTGTCCATTGAAAACAAACCAACTTGTTTCTGAGTTTTCAGATGAGTTCTGTCAGAACCCCCCGGTTTAACTGCTTCTCACTTTTTTCTTTTTTTTGATGTAGATGCAAGGAAGAGAGAAGCACCTCTTAATGAAGACTAATCAACTGTTTCTGAACTCTTTGTGAGGAAATAAGATCCCAAAGATGACTTCCATTTCCAGCAAACAATGGCAAATCATTATTATGCACAAGAACGTACTGGTTTTGTCTAGAATGTGCATCTTATACTGATGGTACTTAAGGCAGCCTCCTGTCATGCTGCATCTGGCAAAAGGAACACTTGTTTTCTCTTTGCCTTTTGCTGGAAAAAGTAACCAGGGTTAAAAAGAAAAAAGAGTATCACTAAGCCTAGTAGTAGTGGCTCAGCCAACTGGCTTTTGATCACTCTTGTAACTAAGATAATGATCATTGGAACTAGTGGTAAAAACCTGAGTCTTATTTGCACTTTATGGTGAAGAAAAAGTCTAGCTCAATGGGAAGGAGCTTTGTAAGTTTAAAATCTGTGGCAGACTGGTAATAGGCACGGAGATATATTGGACATGTGAAACTAAATTGGATATTTCACAGATTTGTAGAGTGTCATCTCATGGTCTGTCCCAAGTGGAGCTGTTGATGTACTGTTCATCACTTTGCAGAACACTGGTTCAGCTCTTTGATAGCATGACTTTCCAAACAGATTTTTGTCTACACAATCATTGCATTTCCTGGATTTTGTTTGCTTTTCAAGAAGCAAGTTCTAGCTAGTTGCACTAGTTGCACTGCTCTTTTTGTCTCAGGACTGAGGGGTTAGTAGTTATGTATCTGTTCACAACTTTGTAAAACCATTTCCTTTCTGTTCTGAGCAGGATGGGTTCTACATTTTCTATTTTCACAGTTGGGTACAGCAGCTGTTTTCTCCCTAAAGTCTGGTAAACTTGGAAGGCTTATGGCACATAATACTTTGGCACTAAAGGCCAGTGATATGCAGAGTTTAGGGTTTGCTTTGTGACTTCTCCATCTGTTATGTTCTGTATGACACAGATACGAATCTGAAAGGAAAAGAGATATCTGGCAGTCTGACAAATATATGATAAATAATGGGTAACTTAGACTTGATTTTTATGTTGATTATTCTTAGTTAACACACTTGTTTAATTTTGCATGCATGTGTAATTTGAATGAAACAGCAATTCCGTTTCAGTTGGTCTGTTATTCCAGGTAACTATTACTGTTGTGCCCAAGCTGTGGGATCAGTCATTCAATGGCAAAGCACACATTTTTTTCTCCATTATTTTTTTAAACAATAGACTCAATGAGTAACTGGTCAGCTATCTCCAATCTGTCTAAGCTTCTACAACCAGCACTTTCTGTGCAGTTCAGAATAGCTCTTAATGAAGCTGGGAGCTGGTGGTGGGTGTATTTGTCACTCACACTAACTGTTCTCAACTTAATATACCCACTTGCATTCATTTTTATCTCATGTTGTCAGTGTGTATGTCACACCCTATTAAATGTTCCAAATAGATGCCCCCTTCCGTGTCCCATATTTTCCCGTGCCACCTGCCCACAGTGGTGAGGGTGGTCTGTCTGGACCACTGGCCCCTGCACTGGTTCACCACACTGTGCCAGGCTGTCATGCTAGTGATGGGTCTGCAGGCCAGCTCTGTTGCACTTGAGCTAGGGAATGGAAAAGTAGTGTGCAATGGCAACTATTAAATGTCAGCGGCAGAAGGGTAACAGCTGCATAGGACAGAAAAAAAATAACTTTCATAACTTAAAAAATTATAATATAAAGGAGTATTTTTAAAGCAGTTTTATGTCTTAAAAAAGAAAATAAACTGGGCATTCTTCAGCCTGTCCTTGAATGCTGAATGTAAATACAGTAGTGCTAAGAAACCCCTCATTCTCTCTGGCTTCTCCCAGAGATCCAGCTATGGTCTTATAGGCCTGACCACTGTGCACCTTAAGAGAGGAGTATGAGGGAACATGTGTGACAAATATTCTTACAACTCAAGACCAGAAAACAACAAATAATCTGATAAATGTCTAATGTTATGAAAAACATTATTCCTCTATAGTTGCTTCTAAGTAACACACCATAAATTTGAAGGAAACTTAATGATAACTTAATTCTCATTCTGCAATGCCCGTGTGGGAGGAGAAAGTTAGGGCTCTTCCTTGAGAGTGAGAGGTAATCCTTTGAAACATGTGAGGTGTTGAAAAAGGGGGCCCTTATTTAGAAAAGGTGGTGGAACACCACCTGTTGTATTACTATGCAAAGTTGATAATGTTATGTAAATTTTAAACTCCTGCATGATTTTAAAAGGAGTAAAACCAGCTAAAACAGAGCAGAGCAAGTATTGCTTTGCCTCTAGTAACTGTAACTTTAAAAATGCACTAATAAGAGATGTTAGTACACATCTTACTGGAGCCTGGAACAGTGAAAAACCAACGTGATGGGAGGGGAAAGGCTTTTGTTTAAAGTCTGAAAAAGGGAAGTACTTTAGTTACCACTGTTGTTACCACCTGGTTTCTGCAGTGGTCAGCAACACATGGGTGGTGGATGGAGCATGGAGCCGTATGATTGCATTTATTGTAAATAAAGTACATGTTTTCATTTTTAGCCAATATCTTCCTCATCTAGATAGAAGACAGAATGATTATTCTGTGTCAGAGAGCCCTGTCTTTATTAACACACATAATCAAGTGCAAAAAAGTTGAGGGAACAGGATTTTAAAACCATTTTCTCAGTCCTCTGTTTCAGACTTTTACCCTGTTTCCAGAAGAGTGGGATTATCTCCTTGAAGATACTGTAGTTTAATTGGGGGTGGGAGGTATGGGGTGTTGCTCATGTAGGAATACCCAGGCGTGATGTTTTCTACATAGATTTCTCTTACTTGTCTCTGGGATTGTTGCAAACTGCTGTGTAAGAATGCAATTGACTAAAGAACTGTGGGGGAAGCAGGTTGCTACAGTGGGGAGGGCATTTCAACGAGGCTCTTTCCTTGGGTATTGTCTTCATGGTAAGCTGTTTGAATCATATATGGCCAAACAGCACTTGTTAGCCAGTTGGGAAAGTGTTTTCTCTAAAGCATTTAAGTTTAATCCTCCAAAAGTTCTGGGCTTTTTTTTCTTAACCTTTAGAAAATGTGCCTTCATCATTTGTATCTGTGAAGATATTTCATGCCACATGTGCACATCATACAAGTTTTTCATGGCTCTTAAGAAATACGGTTGCCTTTTCAAATGCAGTTGCATGGGAAAAATGTGCAGAGCCACCAAACCACAATTTTCAACAGGTGGTTTTTGTTGTGCAGGGAGGAAAAAGGCCAGGAAACAGTGCTGAAAATCAAGAGATTATTTTTATTCCTAAACCTGCAGCCACTGGCCTTTTGAGCAAAGTAGCCTCTAATAAATCTTTTTCTCTAGATTACTTCTGACTCTATGAGGAATGACCTCTACAAAGTAGTGACTAAAAAGATCCACTCTTTTTTCCTTCTATCTTTAAACAGTTTTAGTCCTTTCCAATTGTGTTTTTTAAAATGTTGGAATATATTATATGTATTTGTTGTTGCAAAATAGCTGGCTCTAACACCACTTGCATCTAGAAGAAAATATCTATTTGCAGGCAAATGACTACTTCTACTTTGTGATGTACTCCCAGCAGATATCTGAGAGTGAGTTATAACTACATCTTCTCTTGTCAGGTTGTATGCTGGTCAACAATGCTGGCACTTTGCATTGGATTCATATAGAAACTCCTAGTAGTATTTTACCATCCATCACATTTTGTGTTCCTGTTACTATTAAAAAAAAACTGTAGCAGGAGTCAATAAACACTGGGTCATGTTAAACGTTGTCCTGTGCAAATCTCTTCAGTCTTGTGTCTTACTATGGCTAGGGATGTGAGGGATAGGTGCAGTGCCACGCTGCTGGATGTAGGGTAGTGGCACTGCACAGAGGTGACACTGAAATCCATATCCACCACTGTCTTCTGCTGTTGGGGAGACCTTTTTTTGTTGTCCTCAGTTTGGTACATTTCGTTGGTCACATCCTGCTATTTGAAAGTTATTTACCTTGCTAGTGGCCCTCTTCTTGAAATGCCTATTTGTTTTCACACTCCTGTTGAACCAGATAACATTCTCATGATTCAATTGTTGTTTGATAAGTTTTATTTTTAACAGTGTTCACATCCTCCCCCTGCTACTTTTCCACTCTGACTCCCACAGTTTTCTCCTATGGCTGTGTGGGAGACTTCTCCTCACTCCCACTAATGCTGCAGTTGAATGAAAGCCAGGGCATTTTTACCCGTTTAGTAGAGCTGTGAACTTTCTGATTCCTTTGCAGTATTGTGAATAGTGAGAATTTTCCTTTTCCTATTTAAAACATGCGTTCTATCATTCAGGGCTTGGATTTTACTTTTTGTTTTGGTTTTTTGTTTGTTTGTTTGTTTTTGTTTTTGTTTTTTTTTGTTGTTTTTGTTAAAGGGAAGAGATCTCTAAATAATTTGCCATTTATTTAAGCATTTCTTTTACACTGAGGAGTGCTTAGAGCATGTGGAGAAGACTTAAGGAAAGCAGAGGCGTTTCTCTTCTGATCATGCTCCTCACAGACTAAAGGTTCTTAGGGACAGTTTGAGAAGAAGCTGGCTGTTGGCCATCCAGCTGCCAAGAACTTCTCTCTGAACTCTGACTAAACTTTGCCTAAGCAAATATGTTTGCAGTAATTGTTATCTTACAGCTATTTAGGGGTCTCTTTCCTCCCCCACCTACCCAAAGGGATATGGCTAAATATATTTGCACTGACAATTCCCATGACTCTTGAGAATGCGTCTGATATCAGAGGTTGCACTGAAAATTGAAAAGTAGCATGACAGTGGAAGAGAGGTTAGTAAAAATCAATTCCCCTTTCCCACATAATGTTGTCTCTCAGAGAGTTGGTAAAACTCCCATCCTCTTCCGTAAAGCATAGATAGAATTTTTAGTCTGTCTTGTGAAAAGCAGGGATAATTTCATCTGCATGTATGCTTATTTTAAACATAGTTGGAGATGCTGCCCTGGGTCAACTGCAGTCAACAGCAATTCCTATGTTGTAGCAAATGCAGTCAGTGCCAGCATGCCTAGCACTCCTGTATTGGACACCCACAGTGGTAAGTCTTCCTGCCAGAGAGGAGGCAGTTTGTGATCCCTGATCTTAGCCAACACACTGGACACTGATTTGACAGGAGGGCAGTCGGAGTGTAACTGGCTCTTAAAAGCCTGCTGTATGGGGGGCTGGTGAGAAACATGGAAAGAAGTACCCTGTAGTCTAAACGGTGGAGCTCTGAAGATCACTTGTGGTTACATGCAGCTGTTATTAGTTCCTTTAATTTTGACAGTTTCTCAGCTCATACCTGCTGACTGTCTTGTGCTAAAACACCTCAGAGCAGCAAAATCAGAATGAAGATTTAAACTTGTGCACTTGGGGAAAAGAGCTCTCCAAAGAGTAGAGCCAGTGCCTTTAAACAGAAGGGTTTCTGTGCCAGAATGTATCCCTTTTTTCCCAGCTGTGGCAGTCTGATTAATAAAAAATGCTATCTCCCCTTGCAAGCCTTGTTTCTCTGATACAGCTGTTAAAATTTAGTAACTTCCAGAATTGTGACCTAAAGTATTTTCCTGGTCCCTGATGGCCTCTGACCTATGAAGCATTGCTGCTGCATGATGTTTTGAACACCATAATGCTGTATGCAGCATAGACAATTTCTTAATGAAAAACCATTATCCAGTATAGCAAAACAGTGGCAGAAGGGTTGGCACTACTTAAAAGAGGTCCTCTTTGCCCTGTACAGCTGCTGGTGGTGCTGTGGCAAGCAAGTTATGTTGTGCTTTTCTAATAACAGTAATAGGTGAGAGCAGACCTGGGCTGGCAGAAGTGGCCACAGGGCAGTGGTGTGAGTTAAGAGTGGGACAAGGTTGTCAAGCACCCTGGGAACAGTGGCCTTTGGCACTGAGCTGCCCTCTGCCAGTGTGAGTTGCAACCGGATACATCATCCTACCGATGTGGATGAGGCCAGGAATCTGATATAGAAAGCTGAGAGTGGGAACCCAAGCATTTATATATTTAGCGGTTACAGCACGGAGCTGTGACCACCCTCTGCAGGCTTTGCCTTTGCTCCTTGGCAGAGGGGATTGAAGTCACAGCTCCCATCAGAGGGAGCAAAGCCATCCTCCATTCAGGCTTCTCTTTCACACCAGAGCGTTACATAGATAGGCAAGAGAGCTATTTAAGGAATGAGCCAGCAGCACAACAGTAAAAACCTTCCCCTGTCTTCTGTAAAGCTCACCAGCACTAGTGATGCTATCACAACCCCATGTAGATGGATCCAGGAGGTATCTGTGCTTACAGCCAAACAAGGCACTTGAGCCTTCTCCTGGGAGACAGGAGATGTGTGAATGACTGTCCTGTGCTGAAGGGGAGAGAGATCCTGCTCCTCAGGGCTCCACCTGCAAGTGCTGTCATGGAAGGGGAAATGGCTCTTGCCAGTTCCCACATGTACCACCACTCTAAATTGTGGGGGTTTTTTTAACTTCTCTTTTCACTCCTTCCATGCACTGGAGGGATTTGAAACTAAGTGCTCACAAGATGCAGGCATTACAGTGCTGGGTGCTACAATGCCCTCAGTTCCCAGAGCAGTTCCCTTCCTAATATCCACACCTAAGAGAGAGGCAGTTTTGACTGCCATATCAGCCAGCAGCCTAGGCATGTAAACACCTCAGCCAGGCCACCACTAATATTGAAGATGGGGAAAAATGCCCCCTTTTTTGCACAATTCCTGGTCAATTTGCAGTTCTTGGACAGATGCTGTGGGAAGTGGAAAGACAAAAGTATCCAAGGTGGCAGGCAGGTGTGTGTGTCTGCATGTGTTAGTGTATGTTTGTTTCCCAGTGCAGCTGGACTGGAGGGAAGCCTGATTTCCAGGAGGAATTAATTTGAGATAACTGAAAGTCACTCTTCTGTTACCAACTGAGGTTGGTAATAAAAGCTAGTTCTTTTTCCTAAAAGGACTGCAGAATGAAACCACATAACACATCTTTGAAAGTGGAATAATTTAGACAGCAGTAATTTTACTATTGAGCCCTTGTTAGCCCACTCAGCTAACCTCCCAGGCTCTTTCACTAGCTACTGTTACTGGAGAAAAGATATGTTGCATTTTCCAGTGTACAGAAGGGACTCATTCCCTTTGCCAAGACTGACATAGGAAAGAATCTATACTTTAAATATTTACTGTTCCTGAAAGGGGCATCTTTGAAGTTTTTTTTTTTTAATAATTTTTTTTCTTAAGTAAACTGAAGGAGAGGAGTTAGAAAAACAGAAGTGTAGCATCTGCTTTTGATATAAGTAAAACTTATTAGCATTGTGCTCACAAGGGAGCAGGCTTAGGCTGGACTGCAGCACTGTAGTAAATCACAGCAGTTCCCAGTTCTCCTGCCGGTCTCCTGCCAGCTGTTTTGCAACATGGCATTACTGCATGTCAGTCAGGAGCATGCCAAGAGGGAAATATGATTGGTGCTATGACTGATGCAACAGTTGCCAACTCTGGATTTGTTTGTTTAAATCAGCTGCATCTCCTATCAAATGCCTCCATGGGGCAAAACTCAGCTGTGGGCTGTTTTACAGAGGCTGCCTGTGATGGACCTGACAGCTCCAAAAAATACATCTCCAAAGTTGTATTCCCAGACAGTTTAATGCTCTTACCTGGGACTCAGGGCCCTTGCCCACCTACCTTCAGCAGCCACCCCCTCACCACAAGCTTCTAAGCTGTTGGGGATGAGCCCTTGTACATCATATAGTGGTGGCAAATGGCCCAGGATGAGCTTCAGCAGTGACTTGCATGACTACAAGCGTGTGTCC
Source organism: Lepidothrix coronata (assembly GCF_001604755.1). Lineage (NCBI taxonomy): Eukaryota > Metazoa > Chordata > Aves > Passeriformes > Pipridae > Lepidothrix > Lepidothrix coronata. Next base: position 412,570 of record NW_016690263.1, read on the forward strand.
CAGCTGCTCTGAGACCTCAGGGTCTGAAGAGACCTTCTGAGCCTATGGCCAAGATGTTGGCCAGACCTCAAGGCAAAGATAAGAAAGGACCATTAGTGTGGAAACCTGAAAACAAGCATAAAAACTTTTGAAATTTCATGAAAACTGCACAGCACTTTCATATTTAGATTGAAGAGAAAAAGAAAAAAAATAAAAAGAAGAAAAAGGAAAATATGGAAAAAAGAGACTGACGCTGTACATTTGGCCAAAAACTCAGGCTTGATCAACCTGCCAATCATGCTATTTTTAACCATGTGTGAAGAACCCAAGAGGGCTTGGCATTTCCCTGCAGCAGTACTGTAAAATCTCCTGATCACCCATGGGAAATACCTGCCTTCCTTCTCAGTGACTGCTGATACCCCAGTAAAGTGAGGAGAATGTTGGAGTTTTTTTCCCTCCCAAAGACAGAGAGTATAATCCACATTTTATGGTGGAAATATTTTTGTCTTTCAATATATGTTGCATTCATGTGAAATAACAGAGAAACTAACCAAGGCTTGGTTTTCTTCTTGAACTTGAATGGAAAACACTTCCAGAAAAGTAAGAAAAGAAAATTTAATGGCACTTTTCTGGCAGGGAGAGAAACAATCCTTAAATCAAAGAGGGAATTAGAACTCCCATGTTGCATTTAAGCACTCTGTCTTGGTGGTTAGTCCACACAGGGAGCAGGAAATTATTACACAAAATTATTAAATGCTCTATACAAAGGGGATAAAGTGGTAAATGTAGTTGCTGTTTCAATCTAAGTGCAGTGGCTGCCTCTGCTTTTGTCAGGACTCCTGAGTGCATAGCTGGGGCTCCACTGAGGGTGCTTGCGGGTAGCTGGTGTATGGCCGTTTCACTTGGGTGAAAGTTTCCCCACACAGGACCAAGAATTTGGTTAGCTTTTTAAAAGGGGCTTGGCATTCCCTATAACACCTAGAGGTTGTCTGTCAAGGACACGGTGCTGATCTAGGTGGGCCAGGCCAGATGGCTGTGCTTGGGAAAGGTCTGGTCAGAACGTAACCTCAGGTGGATGTTGTGGCATGCAGTGACAGCAGGTTGCTTTTAATTTACTAAACACTCCATGCCAGTTTTAACACTTGTCCCACCTTTACAGTGGTTCAGTGGATGACCTGTGTTCATCACTGTGATATATGTTAACACACCACCCCATGCTCCAAGCAAGGGAGAAAATGCCTGTTGTTTAGAGGTACCAGGAGCTTCTCTTATAAGAAGAAAAAAATCAAGGCAGAAAAAAAAAGACATTTGAACAGACATTTAGTAGTCAGAGTCTTAACAGACTTAAGCTCAGCTGTCTTCAGAGAGTTTTCAAAAGCTTACTGCAAACACTTCTGTTTCAAAGCTTATGCTCCTTTATCTATGAGAAGCTAAATACTGGCTAATTCTTTAATTAGTTTCCAACAAGATGTTTTTCTCTGTAGCCAAGGCTTGCAACAGGATAATTATATCTTTAGTTTAAAAACAAGTGTCAATACAGAAAGTTGTTTTGATTTCTTTCTTCAAATGTTTTACTTTGCCTTCTATTTAGCTTCCACCGTGTTGATTCTCACCTGCAATATCTTTCTTTGATTTGGGAAAGGTTGATTACTTTATTTTTAGCTGCCTGCGCTGCAGTTCTAAGGCATGGACATGACAGAACCAAGCCAGTGCTGTGGTCTGTGGTTCAGTTGTATGAATGCAGTGCTTGGGCCCCTCCCAGGGCCAAGAAGATGGAGGAATCTGAGCCACCATCAGCTGAGCAGCACAGCTTATTAAACTGTAATAACCATCTGTCCCTGGGTGCCCATGTGCTACACTGCATGCCAAAGACCTGCATTTCGAGCTTCCCAGTCTCCTGCCTACAACCAGAATCATCTACATTTATTTTAGCAGAGTTCCCAGCACACCTACAGGTCTTCTGCTGGTTGGTGAAGAGCTGGCTCAGTCTTGACAGTGCTGAGCAGACATGAATTTTCTAGGCCTGGGTCCCCTGTGAATGTCATGGTTTAAGCCCAGCCAACAACCAAGTACTGTGCAGCTGCTTGCTCACTCCCTCACCAGCCAGATTGTGGAGGAAATCAGAAGGGTAAAAGCTTGAAAATTAGTGGGTTGAGATAAACATGGTTTAATAGGGAACACAAAAACTATGCGTACAAACAAAGTAAAAAAACTAATTCACTGCTTCCCATTGGCAGGCACGTGTTCAACCATCCCCAAGAGAGCAGGGCTCCATCAGACACTTACTTGGGAAGACAAAAACCATCAGTCCAAATGTACCCCTTTCCTCCTTCTTCCTCCTGCTTTAAATACTGAACATTCCATACGGTATGGAATATCCCATTGGACAGTTTGGGTCACTTGTCCCAGCTATGTCTCCTCCCAGTCTCCCAGTCTCCCAGTCCCCTTGCCAACGTGGTAGTATGAAAAGCATAAAAGGCCTTGGCTCTGTATAAGCACTGCTCAGCAAAACCAAAAACATCTCTATATTCTCAACCTTGTGTTCAGCAGAAATCCAAAACACAGCCCAGTATTAGCCACTGTGAAGAAAATTAACTTTACCCCAGCCAAAACCAGCACTGAGACCATAGCGAGAGGGAGAGGAATTGCTCCCTCTACCCCTGTCTGGTCTCTGTCTGTCAATGCGTGGATGCAGGAGGCCAAAGGTCTGACACCAAGCTTACCCAAGGAGAGTCAGACTGGCTTCATACTCCCCCCAGGAGAAGATCCTGAGTATTAGGCTACACAGCATGTCTGTGTGGTGAGGGGGGAGTGTGACCTTTCTGGTTAACCCATTGAAGTTGTTACATGAGGGAACAAGTACATTTTCATTGATTCAAGAGAAAATTTTATGTGAACTTGAATATTGTGGATCAGCTGTTTTCAAGAAAGATGTGGAAAAAAATGTTCTCCAATCAGTCCACTGAAAAAAATGAGTATGATTAGAGACCTAGAAAATATAGCCTGTGAGGACAAGCTAAAAGACCTGGTACTGTTTCTTCCACAGACAACTAGAGTGGAAAGAGGAGTGAAGGAAGAAGTAAAAGCATTGTGAGTGTCTTAAAATGCAGGAAATGTTGCTGCAAAGAATAAGGAAGTAGTTTGTTCTATATACTTGTGACGGATTACACAAAAATAATGGGATGAAATTGCAGTAAGGAAGTTGCCAGCCCGCTGTTGGGAAAAGCTTTCTTATGGCTGGGACGTTGAACCACTGGAGTGCCTGAAGATGTGTAGATGCCATTACCAGAGATTTGGTTGCAGAAATATATGCCAGGAGCTATGTAAGTAGCAGTGATTTTTTTTCCTGTGGCAGTGAGTGAGGACCAGCCAGTCTAAATGACATGTCCTGTGTCATGGAAATGTAAGCATTGAATCTGGGCTCAACTTAGGGAGCAACTTTCCCTCCTGTACAGAGCAGACATGAAATTGGCTTCTCTGTTTTCTAGCAAATGTGGAGTTATAGGTCATCTTCAATCATTCACTACTAATGGAATAATACTGGGGGGGAAATAAATGGGAATGATGAAGAAATATACAGTGGGGTATCAGAAGTTAGCCTTTGGGGGCATATGGGTTCGAAGGCAGGAACCTCCACTCCCTCCCCCAGTTCAGGTTCTGATTAAAAGGAATGTGCATGCATCCATTGAGAGTCAGCATTTGCTACTTCTGGAGAACATTTTCTCCCCTTTGCAAATCTGCACTGCTTTCTGAGTATATTGTAAGTAATTCTCAGTTGAGTCATTAATTCTTTCAACACATCTGAAAGAACTTAACTAATGTGGTCATAAATTCAAGCACTTTGAATATCAGTACTTGAGCCTAGATGTGTTTATTATTAGTATTAAATAACATGAATAGTTCTTACACACTTTCACTTTTAAAACTGGCAGTCCAACATTTTATATAAGTTTGGAACCTATACTATTCTTGCTGCTATAAACATGGTAATATCATAAGCCAAACATTTCCCCCTTATTGTTAGTGTGCTTCCTTTGCTTAGTCTCTGCAAATGTGCCCAGAGAGCACACAAAAATTCTTGGTCTCGGCTTCCTTTCATTCCTCTTATCAGCAAATCATGACCCTAAGATGTAGACAAGGCCATTTTGGAGGATGTGGGGGCTTCCTAGCCTCCACAGATGGCACGTACTCCCCATGCTGGCTCAGCACTTTGAGGGGAGGGATTCCACTGCCTTCTGTCTGGATAGAGCACCCATGCCAGTACCCTGACCAGCATCACCCTGTGCAGCAGGCAAAAAGGAGACTTCTCCCCTGCAGTCTTTAGACTCAGTGTCTCAATTTGCTGTGTCCACTGTGTAGTAGTTTGAATCTTGTTTTCCCCCAGAGGCTAAGAAAAGTGGTAGACCCCAAGGGGTGGAAACCCCTGGAAGTTTTGAAGTTTGGTCCAATGGGCGCTCCTGCAAAATGTAAACATTTCCACAAGCTGAACGGAAGAGTTGTAGTTTGGTTGTTGAGGAGAGGTGGTCGTGTTGTAGAGCCACGAGGAAGGGGCTCAGAGCCCCACAGGGGGGCTTTGGGCCCCAGCCCCCCAACAGGGGCCTGCGGGGACCTGGAACAGCATAAAGCTGAGCTAAGTGCCTGCAGGTGAGAGCTGAGCCACTGTGAGTGAGCAGAGACAGCAGCGGCAGAAGCAGCATCCAGAAACGGTGGCAGAGAGCCAGGACAGATAAGACCTGAACCGGAGAAGCAGCAGAGACATGCAACTCAGTAAGGAAGACACCAAGTTGTCTCGGAGAGCCGAGAAGGAGAGTCAGCAGCAAAGCTACAGAGTTCTGGGGGTAAGAACTGATACCAGACCCCCCCCAAACTCCTTTGAGACCTCCTGGAAAGGAGGAAGATGATAGACTCTTACTTGAAAGAGCCTTGAAGTGCAACATGCACTGCAGAGAGGAGCTAAGAAGCTCAAAAGACGTCCCGGAGCTGGACCGGGATGGCCAGATGGAATGCAGAGGAGGGTGACCTTGGCCGCCTCCCCTCGCCACTGCTGCCATGTTGGCAGTTGAGACAGAGCACAGGAGCTCTGCAAAGGGGAATTTGAATCCCCTGAGGAAGGGAATTTCACGAAGATGCCCCTGCATTTCGTGATATACCTGTGGTGATGCGAGTCTTGTCCCTGCTGGCATTCCACAGGTGAGGCCTTCGCTTGGACCGAAGGAGAGCCGAGGGGCTTGGAGACCCCCTTGTCTCCAAAAGAGATCCAGCTACAACAATCCAGTTGCAACTGCTGCATGGAAGACAGAAGAGGAGCTGCAGCCCTAAATGTGGAAGGGATCTGTTCTTCTTTCCCTCCTGGACTTTTATTTGGAGGGGAGAAGAGATCTGATCCATTGTAAATACTATATGTCATGGTAGAGATAGTTGTGATCGTGTGTATAATGTACTATAATATTTATTTGTACAGTCATTGTAATATATTCCCTTTCCCCCATTTGGAGTCTGGTGTGTTTTGTCTGGAAAAACCCATCTCACATTAGGTTGAGATGTGGGAGGGGGCTTAGACTAGGGAATTAGATTTTGGGGCTATCTCAAACCATGACACACTGTCAAGGTCTCTGTACTATTATATTTGTGTTCTGTCTCTTGAGAGAGATAAAAGATAGATAAAAGCATGTTTGCAACCTGCCTGGAGAGATGCTGCCTCAACTCCGAAGATGGCGTGCCTCTTCAGTCAGACCTGTGCTTCTCACAAGGAGGGGTTTAAAGTCTCCTGCCCTGGGGCAGGCTAGGGCTCTCCAGTGCCTTTGGGACCTATGCAGGGCTGCAAACACAGGGTCAGCATACGTCCAGCCACCGTGGCTTGAAGGCCAAGTGAAGCTCAGCACTGTCTGTCCTTGGCATAGTGTGACCCTGTGTGTGGCAGTTCTAGGGAATGCCTGATGGGGTGCCTGGCAGTGAACTTGCTGGACTAGCAGGGATGCAGTTGGACAAAAAGAAGCAAGGACAGAAAACGAAGGAAAAAGGAGGGTGAGAGCCCCAGGGCTCAGGTCCAGCCCTGGCAGCTTAGGTCCCCCGATGGCTGTAGGGACAAGTGACTCATGCTGTGCAGGAGCAGGGGAGACCTGGGCACTCTGGGGCCATGGCTCTGACTGCAACCATCTCCCCCTGGTCACAGAGAAGGGCAAAGAGGATATGAAGATCCACAACCCATGGGACTGTGAGATGCTGGTACAGCTCCAGAAGAGAACCCTGTGGCCATCCTGCAGAGCCTGATAAGAAAAATATAATTTGGGATGATGTCTGGCCTTGCTGGGAAGCAGGACAGCTGGGGACAGGCTTCGCAAGGGGAAAGGATGGATGGATAAATGGGAACAGGAATAATTTTAGGCTCCTTCAAGAGGAAAAAACACTTTGCCCACCAAATCCTCAGGCTCACACTCCTTAGCACTTACTCACATAATGGCCTGACTTGAAGACTTGGAAAAGCAGATTGTCAACAAGAAGTGGTCCTTGCAGAAGGCTGCAGTGCTTGGGCAGAGCATGAAGATGTGGAGTAGCTATGTGGCATTGTTATTGCCAGGCTACTGTAAAGCATCTGTGTTCTTGTACTGCAAAATCCCCAGGGGGATGCGTGTATTTAAAACAATAAAAAGTCCTAAAATCTCACCAAAAAAGAACTTGAACAAAACCCCTGATGCAAAGCCAAGGGGTTCAGCTATCACTGTTGCCTTGTTTCTCCCAACCAGCAGGTCTGGGATGATGGAGAATAACTGCATAGGCAGGCTGGGCTTTGAACAAAGACATGTGATACTTGGCCTTTCCCCAGAGTCATTGGGATAAGCCAGTCCCCGTGCAGCCCTAGTGGCCCCTGGCAAACTACTTTGCAAGAGAAAAACCTACAGTGGTTGCACCCTGAGAGCTTTTGCCTTCTCAGCATCTGCTGCTAAGTGATGGGGCAAGGAGAGCCAGGTGTAGCAGGCAGTGCAGGGGCATGCCTGCCTGGAGAAGAGAAGGCTCCTGGAAGACCTTATTGTGGTCTTTCATCACTTGAAGGAGACCTATAAGAAAAATGGGGACAGACTTTTTAGCAGGGCCTGTTGCAATAGGACAAGGGGTGATTGTTTTAAGATAAAAGAGTGTAGATTCAGAGTAGATACAAGGAAGAAAATTTTTACAATGAGGGTGGTGAAACACAGGGGCTGGTTGCCCAGACGGGTGGTGGATATCCCATCCCTGGAAACATTCAAGGTCAGGTTGTAAGGGGTCTGAGCAACATTTTCAACATCAAGTTGAAGATGTCCCTGCCCATGGTAGAGACCTAGACTAGATGGCCTTTAAAATTCCCTTCCAACCCAAACTAGTGTATGATGCCGTGAATCTATGATCCCCTATGATCACAGGACAGGGCTGTGTCTATGTGGTCCTGTGAGGCTCATTAATGGCTCTTCAATAGGTACCAGCCCTGCTGAGAGTATCTCACCTGGACTGGGGGCACTCCCTTCTTCCAGTCATCCCAGGGCTGTGGAACTGGCCTGGAGACAGGCAGATCATACTCAGCTCTGAGCTGGAGATGGATGGATGGATGGATGGATGGATGGATGGATGGATGGATGGATGGATGGATGGATGAAGCTTGGCACAAGGCTGAAAGCACTGCATTGCCTAATAGAGGACATGGGCTACTTTGCAGGGCAAAAGCTGCTTCCCTGCTAAGGCTGGGTCTTGGCCATGATCAAGCCCTGGGCAGGGGGTACCATGGGCTGCTGGCCTCCCTCCTTGTCATTCTCAGGAAATACAAACTGGAGAGTCCTGCCCTGGTCTGGAAAATGCAGCACCTGCTGCAGCATCCTAGTAATAGCACATCTTAGGCCTTGCTGCCTCAGGAAGAAGCTCATAAAGTGCTTTTCATGGAGAAGAGCATGAGCCATGTGGGGTGGAGATGGCTATGTGGGACCCTAGGGCAATGGGTTCTGCACATGTGGCAGAGTGCAACACTAGGATTGAAGGCCGTCCTGTGCACAGAAATGCCTTATTTTGGGTTACTCTGTGGGACTTCACAGTAGAAACTGATTTTAGGCTTTTCCACTTGCTATGAATAGAGCACTATCAAAAGTTCTTCAGATGGATTTCTTCCTCCACAGTTTCTCTTTGGCTGAATCCAAACCTTACTTCCTGGTCTTTTCTCCTCCTTTGGAAGTGTAGCTCCAAGCACCACCTCTGTCAGATCCTGGTACCAGCTGAAAGCACAGCACCATCCTCTCCAGCCCCAGCAGCTGCTGAACAGCATAGGATTAATTAATCCAAACTTGTATTTCTCATAAAAAATGCTAAATTGTTGGTGCAGAGCCCAGAAAGTCTATGTAGGTTGGGTAAATATTCTCCCCATTATTTATTAAATGACTTTACAAAGAGCTAAATGCAGCCACAGAATCATTGGGGAAACTGGGCAGTAATTAACAGGCATGAGGGGGTACTGCTTCCTGCATAGGTCTCCTGAGGGAGGAGAACAAAGCAAACTCAGGGGTATCAGCCTCTTTCCTCCCAGGGTAGAGCAATTGAAATCAATTCCAGTTTAAAAACAGTGCAGGCACCAAATGGAGAAAGTAGCGGGTATGTCTTGGAGACCTTTGTAGCAGTTGAGAAGACAGCCCAAGTCTGGGCACCATCCCAAGGGGACTCAAAGTGTTAGCTTACCATCAGGGCCAAATTCTCCCAGGCTTGGCTGCACACAAGCCAAGCAAACTATGTTAGTTGATATTTCACTTGCTAAACACTCTCCCAGTTTGCAATGGAAGTAGTAGGATCCATATATTTAAGAGAGGGCTTTTGGCTCAATCACCACCATGTGCATGCCCTTAGCTGTGCTTTTCACTGTCTCGTTTTCTGCCCTTAAAAAAATCCAAGCAACAAGATGAGCCCTGGTTTTAGGCAGAAACTTGCAAAATGCAACAAAACCTGGAGCTGTGGGGGGAACAGAAGAGTTGCCCAAAGCAGTATTTTCCAATTTGTCTGTGTGCTCCCCTTTGAGTTGAAGAGCATTCCAGTTGCTCAGGCACTATGACGGGACTGGCCATCCTGTATGCCATGAACGTGGCCTTCACCATGCAGGAGGATGTGCACCCTCTCCATAAGGAGATCTCCATTTTCCATCATTGTGATGGATGGATGAGTCCACTACCATGTCACCGAGGTGCCCACCCAGGCCTGGAATGCTGGTGTTGCGATATATGCCATGGACATCCAGCAGGTACACATGAATTCACTCCGGGCTGTGGCCTCACCACTGGTGGTGGAGCACGTCTTCCTGTTGGACTGCTTTGAGCTCATCTAGCCATTCAGGAATCAGTTCCAGGACAAGCTCTGCAGTGGGTGAGAGCTGCCATTGTGGGATGGCAAGGGTGGCCCTGGTGCCTGTCTCTCATCTGGGATAAGAGATGACCTTCAGATGGGTGTTTGGGGTCAGGGAAGCAACCTCCCCAGTGGGGAGGTATTGGGGCAGGTGGTCTTTCCTCCTGCTCACCTTTCCTGGCGTGACATAAGGGAATTTTTGCAAGCATGTGCTTTTCTTCACCCATGCCTGGTAGCTCTGCACCAAACCAAGATGTTATGGTAGCAGTGATGGGAATGTTCAAGAGCAGAAAATGTGGAGCTGGTTTCCCTGGGTGTGATGGGGCTGGGGGACATATCCCAGAGCCATATATACATTTCAATGTGGCTCTAGCAGGCTCTCCTCCTATGCAGTCACATGCCGGGCATCCACTGCATGTGTGTTTTCTTGGCCACATGGTGCTGCCCAGGAGCATCTGGCTGGTCTTGGCTGTGAGCCAGGAGGCTGGTTTGCACTGTGGCTGTGCTGGCACAAGTTGGGACTTATCTGTCCCCCACCATGCTGGTGGATTTTGCTGGAGACCTGGCACTTGTCAGACAAGGGATCAGTAAAAGTATTATTTTAATTACTGGGTTGGAACCAACTCTGTGTGTGCGTGGGGAAGGGCGCACAGAACTCATATGGCAGCCTCAGAACTCACATGGAGCAGCTGTCAATCAAAAGGGCAGCCTGGGAGCCCGCCCACACCACTCCCCCTGGAACTCCTAACCCAGCCTCTGACCGGCTATATCACCCATTGCTCCCACCCAGGATGCACTGAGTAGTCAATGAGCCAGATGTCCCACTGGGGAAGGGTGGCCATTGTGGCCAAAGCACATAAATACAGGAGCACAGTGGTTTCATCTTGCCTTTTCTCTCAAGAGCTGCTGTTGCTGTTTTTCTCTTAATCTTTTTTCTTCATATCTTTTCTCTTTCTTTACTCCTTTTTCTTCTCTTAATTTCTTTTTTTTCTTTACTCTTTTCATACTTAATATTTTGGGTAACTTAAAGCCAGGGGGTTGGATTCTGCCTTGTGTACCAGGGTGGTGGTTTGGGGAATGGTCTACTTGGTTGTGTGTTATGCCTTTTAAGCATTTGCCAAAATCCTGATTTCCTCCTGAAATTAAAAGTATCTCCTGGGAAAACATGTCAGCATTCTCTCTTTAGGCTATATAACTATCTGAAGCTCTATAAGAACCAAAGGCTCTGCAAAAGTTAGGTGGGCAAAATTTTGGAGTCTTAAATATATTTTTAAAAGCAATGCTCCCAGTTAAGCTTCTGGCTTCAGGACTTTAGTGTTACAGCACTGCAGCAGGTCGCCAAGACCTTACTTACCTGCTTCAGCATCTGTTGAAGGGCAGAAGGCAGCAGCCAGCCTCTTTCAGACAGCATTTCCTTGCCAGGGGCTGCACTAGTGCCATGGTGAGGGGAGTCTCAGCTTGCTGGGTCTGAGGTGTCCAGGGTTGACCAGGTATTGCTTCCCAGGGCCCTGATGTGCTCCTGCACTTGATGCTTTTGCCTCCAATGCCCTGCCTGTTACCTGCCTGCCCTGTTGCTCAGTTCCCTCTGGCTCTGAAGGCTTCTGGCAACACAGGCATGCAAACCTGGCTCCTGCAGCATGTTCTGGCTGATCTCAAGCTTATCCTTACTCAGCTCAAGTTATCAACAGTATCAATTAATACTGAGTGTTGATTCAGTGCTTGGGTAGATCAGAAATATGAGGTGGTTCAGAAACCTTCCCCGCGCAGTGTCCACGTCTGCACTGGAAATCAGTGGATGAGTGTTAGAGCTGGCAGGGCTGAGACTGTGTGGGTTGTCCTGGTGGCTTTGACTGCAGTGATGGGGCATGTGCCAGAACCAAAGTCCCCATGTGGCCAACTTCTCTAATGCCTGCTCTGTCTGGCTAGGGTTGGACATGTGTGTGGAGCAAGAGCATGTCTGCCAGCACAGCTGCATCAGCATCCCTGGCCCCTTCTACTGCAAATGCAGCCTGGGCTACAGGTTCAATGTGGGTGGAAAGAACCTATTCCTGTAAAAACCCTTTTTAAATCCTAAATCTTGTAGGGGGCTTGTAGTTACAAGTCTCATGGAGGAAAGCTGAAATGCAGCAGAGGACCTGGTGAGGCCATCAGCCGCCTGGGTGCTCTGTTCACTGGGCTGCTGCCTCCCAAGTCTGTAATGACTGCAGACATTCAGCATTGCTAAATGCTGGCCAGTCACATGGTCCTTACAGTGCTTTTTGCATTATCCTCGTTCTGTTTGAGGCTACCGTGGTCTGGGCTGGTGAGCACTCCTGCAGGCTATTGCAGCATATGACCCTCACCCACATTATCTGTAAACTGCTTTGCTACCCAGAGTCTGCCCATGGCAGTGAACAGAGACCCAGGAGGATTCTCATTCTCAGTGCCACCCCTGGGCTGCTGTGTGACTTCGGGCTGCTTTTCCCAAAGCAGCCTGCCTGCCCCTTCATAGCCTTAGGGTGACATGTTAGTGTAGAGACAGGTGACAAAACTGGACACCACAAACTGCAGGTATGGGCCCAATACCAGTGAGTTTGCACATCCTGTAATTCAGGAAATTATTGACATTAATGATATTGCTTGTCAGGTTTAGCGGGGTGCCCAGAGTTGAGCAGGTGGGGACACTGAGCGACCTTAGCTGGAAGAACGAATCTTGTAGATCAAACTTAAGCTGCAAGAAAGCACCATATCATGGCTGTTGCTTGTCCACTATACAAGACTACAGCTTGAATGCCATTCAGATGTTCACCTGCAGTCTTAAATCACACTTGCAATGGAGAAACCCGCACAGTGGTAGCCATCTACCTTGTCTTTCCTGAGTACCTGTGCTCTGCAAGCAGCTGGTCAACACTTTCTTTCATGGTTCTTGTTGCACATTGAAAGAAATTATCTATGCCAGTATTAAGTTGAGATTGCTGTACAAGGCTTCTCAGCGATGTCTCTGAGGAATATGAAATTTTCCGGTTAGAAATGTCTCAGGATATAAAGTAACGTCCTCTTGTAAAATATTTAGTATGACTCCTGGACAGAAAGTAGTACCAAAGCCATTCAAAGCTTTTATTTTTATTCTTCACGGTAATTAATTTCACATATCATAGCCTACACTTGTCTTTTCAAGTATCTGAAGAAAGATTATGAGAAAGGTTCAATAAATCAAACATGGAAGTGTTGCCACCAAGTGGTACAAGCTGTATTAGGCAATGGCTCATAATTTATAGATCACAGTGTTGTATCTGAGATGTCCTGATGTATTTATAAAAAGATTCCTTTTTGCTTTGTTTAGCTTTCTTTTTCTTGTGATTCATTTTACCTCCCATGATGTTAAGTGATCATGCTAGCACCTGTCTCCAGGGAGTCATGGAATCTATGACATGCCTCTTTCAGCTTTTTCTGGAGCTGCAGACAGTAGAGAGGCAAATATGAAGGGTCTTCTGGATGTATGGGACCTTGTCTTGTTAGGATGTGCCATATCCCTCCCTCCTCAGCCTCAGGTGTGAGTGGAGAGAGAGGCCAGGCAGTGGAATGTGTACCACAGGCCCTCTAGACTGCCTGAGGAGTGTCCCAGCCCCAACCTTCTGCCCCCCGGACATTTCTAGTGCAGGCCCTCCTGAGGGACTTGGACATTTTTGAAATCATCTGCAAATTTATATGTTGGTGTTTTGTTTTTTTTTAATGGCACATACTGTGCTAAGGTGTTTTGTTTTTCAGTCAAAGTAGTAAGTATGCTGTACTTTAGCCATATGTTTTTCTTTACTATGAAGGAGCTTAATAATGCCCTTTTCTTCGCTGTTGTTTAGAAACCTTAGAGTATATATATCGAAAAAATTGTGGAGAAGAGGTTGAGGTGCATCTTAGTTATTTATATTGTGAGGCACATATTATTCTTGAGAGCTGTCTCTCCCATGGCAACATGGCTCTCCAGAGCTGCTTGGGGCGCAAGGCAGTAGAAGGCATTCTGGGAAAGACGTGGAGACTTATGCACGCACACACACACAGATCCTACCCCTGGGCAAGCATATCTAAATCGCAGCATGTGCTGGGGATGTAGAGGGTCTGCAGGTCTCACACCCTTCTGCCTCCCATGCAGTGTGACTGTCAGTACCAGCAAACCCACCAGCTGAATGGTCCTTTTCCACTGCTGGGTGGAAAGATGAGGATGGTGCAGGAATCTGGAGAACTGAAAGTCATGGTGGGCCCTCAGATAGATGGTGGTGGCAGTGGAGTGCTGGGTTGGCTGCTTGGATAAGCTGAACATATGGAAGAGGAGCCCAACAGGAAAGATTTAGGTCAAAAAGATGCTTTTTCAAAGCTGACATATTTTCTCAGTTTTTTTCTCAACAACCTCTCCCTTTCTCTCTGTCTTTGGACAACTGTCTTGTGTTTCTCAGAATGTAAGCCTAGAGTACACCTCTTTTTTTTTTTTTTTAGCATTGTCAATGTTGCCACCATTATCTTCAGACCAAACAAATGATAGCAAAAGGCAGAATCAGTCACCAAGCTCCTTTTATCCTAGGTTCAGTCTCCTGAAATTACAGTAGAAGAGTTAAATTAATGCAGCTGATCTCCTGAAAGGAACCACTAGAAGGGAATTGGTAAGTATATGTGTTAGTGAAACCTGACAGGAGAAACGATCTGCAAAAATCTTGCTGCATAATTTCCAAAGCCCTTACAAGTGTGTGTGAATATATTTAAATTTTATTTTTTGACATTATAAACAGAAAGAAAATAAATGCAAAGAGTGACGTTAACCTGAATAACACCTAGCATTGATAGCCAGAGGGAAAAGAATAAAATTAGGATATCAAATCTAAATTAAAATATTAAAAATCTAAATTTAAAATATGTCTTATCAGGAGCAGGGGAACTTGCCTATAATGGCTTATGTTTCAGTCTGTTATACAGAGTAAGTTCAACTTGACCATTTATGAATAGCTAATTATTTTCCAATATGATGACTGCTCTTTAGACATCACATTTGCATATGATTCTTCCACTTGTTATTTTTACTACTGCTCCTTTAAAAAATAATTAACACAGATAAATCAAGCAGACAGATTAATATAATAAATTCACTAGCAGATGAAGTAATTGTTTTCAAAATGATTGTAGCAAAATTAGGTTTTCTTTATTTTTCTGCAGGGTTTTACAGATGGAAGAGGCCAAATATTTAGACATGGTTTGTACATGGGTATATCTGTTGTATATCTGCATATCTGTCCCACCTACATTTGTAAAGAGAATATATACTTTCCCCCCCTCTATTAACTGAAGAAATAGAAACATAAATAGAAACTGTCATAAGACCATGTAAAAATGAAACACAGAGGAGTTACTGGACAACTATGACTTCAACTATAATTCTGTCCATCAACAAAGAATAGTTTTGAGCAAGGTATTTGATAACTATTTAGAACCATCTTATTTTTATTGAAATTTTATAAAATCCAGGAAGCTTTCTAGTCGTTTCTACTTTTGCTTATGGTACAGTGCCTGTACCAAAGTTGTTAAATCTCTAGTGAATACTGTTCTATATCTTGTTGGAAAAAATAGAATCAAAATAAAGGAAAACCAAAATGCTCAAATATATTTGGTTGAGCAGAGTGTGTACATTTTGGTGATCGAAATGGTAGGCCAAATATTATAGGGCTATAATGAGGTGAGAACAAATTTTGACACAAATTAAACTTAACCCAAATTAAAATGGCCATGAACAATAGGCAAACAACTAGCAGAAAATACTGCTTTTTTCCAAGGCAATAGGTGGCAGATATGGCATGCAGCATGCCATGGGCTAGGATCGTTATCTTCTGGATTGTTTGGAAGCAGGTGCACACAATCCGTTGGGGACGAGGGGGTGAATGATTGTGTTTGTCACTGCTGACTTGCATGGTGACTGAATTAGGTAAATAGTCTTCCGGACTAACCTCTTCAGGTGTCTGGAGATCAAAGAATGAGAATAATTTAGCTTGGAAAAGACCTCTAAGGTCATCGAGTCCAATCATTAACTCAACACCACTGTGTTCATCACTAAACCATATCCCTAAGTGACACTCCTATGTGTCTCGACACCTCCGGATCACAATCCATATCTTGCCTGGCTTGAATCACTTCTGGTAGTGCCGGCTGCTCTCACTGATGAGGCCATGCAGGTACACAGTGAGGGTGCCCACGTCAGTCAGATAGAGCAACTCTGCAATAATGCACACCCTCAAGCCCTGGTCTATCACTGCCTGTGGGTTGCTTGTCTTATAGAACAGAGTGGGGATTAAACCTTTGTAATGACCTCTGAGGAGCAGCAAAGAGAAACAGTTTCTGGCCCTGAACGTTTCACTTTCACTTTATTTATTGGTTTTGCAGCTGTTTTTGAAAGAAGGGGAAAAATTATCATGGGGCATTAAAGGTGAAATATCTAAATTTCCCTCTTTTTGGTGTGTAAAAAGAGGCTTTAGCATTTAAATAACTGAGCTATATGGATAATCTACTTTGAACTTTAAATTAGTTAAAAATATAATAAAGGATTATAAAATAATTGTTGTATTAGAATTACAGGGCATGAACATCAGCACAAAGAGACGTTTCCAGACACTACTCATGCACACCCAGCAAACACATGCATTGGAGAACCCCTTTTCCACACATGCGTTTTCACCACTGTGGCACTTTCCCCAGGCGCATTCCTGGGGTAGCACACAGCAGGAGAGGATGCTGTCACACAGAGTTGTTGCTAGTTTTTGAAAATATCTCAAGCACTTGTACTTGGAGGAAGAAAAAGCTGACAACCTTACATTCCCAAGCTTTTTTTTTTTTTTTTAATTCTTCCATATTAATTTTTTTAAGAAACATTCCATTTTGAAGTCCCCTATCCAGATTTTTCTTTTTCTTGCTTTCTCCACTATCTCTCTGTGTCATAATGTAAGAAACATCTTCAGGGTTTGCTACTAATTAACTGTGGCCTGTTTAATGGCGTCACTGGGCTGTTTCTCCAGCAATAGCTTCTGGCACAAGCTGACCTTGTAATTTTCCAGACACAATGTTTCCTCAGTTTGTGTGGAAAAACCCAGGAAAACAAAACAGCACCTGCAAAGAACAAATATAACTGCAGTTTACTGTAGCCTTTCAGTACAGAGCCGTGAAAACCTTACTAAACCATCCATAAGCCTCCACTAGGTACTGAGGCCTTTCCACTAACAATTTATCATTCCTATCATAGCTGTCTTTCATCCTTCCTGTTCACCTTCCTGTTCACCTCCCTGTCCACCTCCCTGCTAACCCATGTCTATGCATTGCAGGGCTGGTAGGCACTCAGAAAGGCTAGGGCTTTTATTTAAGCATTTTCAGCTGCTCATCTGTCACAGAAAGAAGGAAGCTTGTAATGGACCACAGGTGCACCTACCACAGTAGGGTTGGGCTTTGAAACACTTGTGCTGAAGAAGCAGTATTGATTTCAGTGGGGTTGTGCCAGGGAATAACAGCTCTGCAATAAATAGAGGTGTTTTGCTTTTCTCTGAGACCATATGGGTCAAGTTTTATCCTGAACAAGAAAAGGACAGTCTGAGTGCAGACCTGTTTTGTTTCAATTGGGGAGGAGGAGATGATTGTGCCAGGGCATGACCAGGTAGCACTTTTTCCTCCTTGCCCCATCCCCAAGGAGCCTCACAATTGCACAATATCTCACCAGCTTCAACCAGGCACTGTGGCCAAGGAGGTGGTGGAAGGAGAGTGGTCATGTAATGAAGATGTTGCTTCTCCCCACTCTCTGCCCACCTTCCGGGGCAGTGGGGCCCAGGTTGCTGGCACCTCGTATGGTTCATATATATAACCTTTATTTAGTCTCTTGGAGCCACTGATGAGTTGTAACCAGAACACAGTACTCACCTGTAGTCAGGGGCACAACATATATGCCAGCCCTACAAGGATGTGATGGGACTCTGGTCTATGCAGCATGTGAGGAGACAAAAGCTACTGTATAGAGATAAAGTAGATGTAGATGAAACGATTAAATGTAGATTAAATGCAGAAAAATTAGTATGTAAATAATCAGGAGAAATCTTTGTTTAAAGGACAAATGAGGGACAAAGGTGCTGGATTGGGCAGTGGAATGGGGGACATTGATGTCGCCTACATGTATGACTCTTTATGTTTTACCTCAGACATAATTTTGGATTACAAAGACTATAAATAGAGCATCCAGAGCAGAAAAGTACAGGAAGGAAGAGAACACCTCTAATAAATTATATCTTCAAAGGATCTGAGTAGAGGGAGTAAAACAAAAGGAAAGTTTAAAAGAAGCTTGTACTGAATATTATAAATTCACATGAGAAAAAAGGTCTTCTCTCAGTGTGGGAAGACACAAGAGTTTCAGTACTTTGTGCTTAAGTAGGGAAAAGGTCAAGACTGCTTTTACCATGTTGTGATTAAAAAATCATGTTGTTAAAATTGTATTAAATGGAACTCCTGATTTCTTGCAGCCATGGATTTAAGAGCAATTGCTTCTCATTTAGCTTGTCCAAAGGTCTATCTGCCAAGAACCTGGCATTACAGTAAACAAAAAATATTGTTTAACTTATAACAAATACAGCAATCTCATCTCAAATGCCTACAGTTGTGAGTTGTGGACAGACCAGGGACACTAGGCCTGATTTTGTGTGGGGGAGACTGGGAAATGTTTTGGATACCAGTATGATTTGTCTTGTGGTGAGTTGTTGTGGCAATCCAGATTCCCCGTGCAGGATGCAAATGGCAAAGCAAAGCAAAGTTTTTGTGCTGTCCCTTGCTGGGGACTGGGGGTGTCCTGCAGAGAGGTTCCCAACTAACCCAAGGATTCCTCTGCAGGTAGGTGCTGTTGGTGGCCCTTTGCACATGGTCTGTGAAAGCTGCTTGCCTGTTGGTTTTGCTGGGGGGCTGTGGAGAAAGGGACCTGAATGTGAATGGAAGGTGCCATAACGTGAAGACAAAATTGTGTTTTCCAGCATCCAGCCCCAGCGCTTCAAAACTCTCCTGTTTCCCTTTCTAGTAAACAGGAAGTAAAGAAGACATGCAATATAAAATCACATGCACAGAAAGGATCATGCAGTTTTTACAGTCAAATTTGAGGATGAATTACTTTTTGAGATACTGCCTGTTTAAGGATTATATTGTTAATAACCTAAATTTGACACACATTTCCCCCCCCTTTAGCCACTGCCTGCAAAGCCTCTCTGAAAATTATCTCTTATGAAGCGGTGTCATTAATGGCTTCCTGTGAGGTTTCTTTTGGAAGTGGCAGAAAGGTAAATAAAAATGAATTAATACAACATTTTGGGTTTGTAGGCAAAATATGCAAATATCTTACTGACAAAGCTTTAGTAGCATTAAAGGCTTTCAGATCCTATCCTCAGAGGCTCTGCTTGTGGAATCAGAAGCCTTTAGGCAACCTTTAACTTAGTTTATGTGTAATACACACACACACACACACGCTCTCTTTCTTTTTCCCTAATGTCCTCTTGGACCAGTTCCCTCTGGTGCAGTTTCCAGTTTCACAGTTCATGAATTTTATTTGCAATCAATAAATAAACCTATTATCAAGTTTTGTATTCTCATCATATATTGTCATTTCTCATAAACCATTTCACTGTATAAGGCAGCTTCACTGAGCACGTGCCACTCACCTTTATGGCTCAGCAGAGGGCTGTCAGGTATATGGATGGGATGTGTATGAAGATCTAATAAGATTTCAGATCTAAAAAATGCTTATGAATAAGACTGTGACAATTGATCATTGTTATCATTATTATTATTATTAATATTATCTTACTGTGTTGAGTTAGTGGTCAGCATTTTCATGCTCTTTGAGCCCTGGTCTGTGACATGTTCTTACAGTATGCAACAGAGGATTGCCTTGCAATTCTCCAGACCCACCCGTATCATCAAAGAAAATGTTATTTCTGACATATAACATCACAGCATTTCTCAGCCATTTTAGACAACTAACGAAAAGCTTTTTGCATGCCCCTTACAAGGATGTCAAGTTCCCACTGTAGCAAATTATCAGTGACGAACCCCTCCTAATAGCTCACGCAGATTTCTTTAGGCAGCATTAGTTTAGGCATGGTGTGGTGATCAGGCCCTTGGACAGTTACTGATTTGTGCCTTGGATTTTATCTATCAGCCAGACAGAGTATTAAAAGCTGGTGTCATATGCAGTTATCAAAAGATAGTATTACAAGGTCAACTGACAAATAATATTCTAAAATGAAGACTCCAATTTGCCTACTTTGCTAACCTCTGACAGTGTGTAATCTTGTACACAAATGAAAAAATTATTGTTTCAGTGACCAAAAAGGGAAGAAGCAAGCAGAGAGGGTCAAGGAAGTTGGAAGCAGGCATTCACAGTTAAGTGCACTTTCATAAGCACAGGAAAATCAGCAGTACTTGGGACTTATCCTAGTAACACTACCATCACTACTGCGAGATAGTAGAAGTGATACTATTACTACAGTACACCACGATTACTACTAATGCTAAAAAAACTGCTACTGCTAACAGCAGCAGCATCATTACTCAGCAGTACTACTAAATAGTATCACTACACACTTGCAAAGGTCTAGGATATTGTCCTGGTTTAATTTAGTTTGAAACAAATCTCCTCTTGTCTGCACTGGAACATGAATATTAGTAATGGAAATAAATGCATGTCTAAGTGGCAAAGTCTGTGTCTCATTGCAGCCCCATGAAGCCAAAGTGGTGCATATTTTGAGGTGATGCACACCATGCCATTAAAGCAATGGAAGAGTTTTTGAACTTTCTATTCTTTTTTTAAGCATGGTACTAAGCCAGTGATGAAGTTAATATTTGTGAGGTTTGGGAAAATTTCTTTCAGGATGTGATTTCTGGTCCTATGAATTTTAATATAATAAGCAACTTGATTATAATTTAGATGGCCCCAAGAATATTTAGAAATTTTGTGTGTGCCCAAACCCACCCAAGACAGTATATCCCTGACACTGGCAGCCAGGAATGATGTACAGAAGGGACAGCATGCAGAATGTGATGGCTGACCGCAAGGCAGGACTGTGGTGGAGTTCTTTGTCCTGTGCTGGGCTGCTGTGACTCTACCACTCAGTGCTCAAGCTGTCTGGATGGTGTAAGTCCATGCTTATCATGGGGAACCAGATCAGTTTTGAACTGATCATGTTTGAGCCACGATCCGAAGAAGCAGAGAAGGCAAATATCCTGCAGACACTTAATGATGAAGTTAAAGGATATCTCCTGTTTCAAATGTCAGTTCCCACTCTCTCCTCTCATGGATGCTTTCTCTGAAGTGCACTGCTGAGTCCTGTAAGTAGAAGTCATCTGCTGCAGGAGAACATGGAGCCAACACAATAATGAAAAGATACTTTTGATCCTTTACAAAATGTCACTATTTGCTCACAAAATTGTGCTGGAAATCATAAGCAAAACCTTATAGTCATGACAAATGATTTTGCTGCTGTTTTCGGTTCTCATTTTTGGTTCACTTTTTATTGTTCCTAATTTGTCTAAGATTTAACTCTACAAATTGCACACATATAGAGCAGACTTCTTACTAGTGTCAGCAAGGTCAGTGTTTCAACAGGGTATTACCATCAGAAGGGACAGTGACTATCATCTGACCTGTCACCCATGACCAGATTTGTACAGAAAAGTATTGAATAAAATTTCTGCTTGAAGGGTATGTTACATAATTTGCTGTCTGATGGAACTTTCTGTGGTGTAGACTTACTCAATAGCTGATTCTTTAAAGGTGTTAGGTTGTTAGGATTATATGTGTAACTTTATATGATACATTTGATATTAAACCATGTTTCTTTAGCTGTGGGACTCAATGTAGCTGTGGTATATCTTATGCCAATGGCAAGACTCCATGTTTTAGCTGCAGATACTAGCAATATGAGAACTCTAGCAAATAGGTTTGCCTTTTTTTTGTTTGTTTGTTTTTCTGCTTTTCTATTTGCCTAAGAAATACATGATTGTCTTAGTTTCTCTTTACTTTCTCTTCAGAACTCTTTCATCATAAAGCATGTGAGCAATCTTTTCTTCCAACCAGGGAAGACATGCTCCAACTATGTCTTTATACCCTTATAACCCTTAAGTTATGCTTCTCTTTTGACCTACTGTTTCTGCAAGTTATTTTTCTGAGCATGTCTGTACTGGCTGTTACACGGTCAAGGCCTTGAATGCATGCCAAACTGTTTGGGGGGCCTCTTTCCTATGTTTCAGTGGATGTTTGCCAGAATATGTAAGTCTGCAGCAGCACTGACTGTGCTGAACTCTTCCAGAACAACATCTCTTCCACCATACACGGACTACTACATTTCTGATTTGAAGACACAAGGGTACCATATGTGTGTACATTGGATATAAGCAATAAGCCTTCACAGGGTGTAGATTAGAAGGCTCGCTTTGGCCTTCTGCCTCATAGCACACCCAAGGTGCACAAAGGTTGGTTTCCCAAGGGATGCCCTTGACTTCCTCTGGATCTCAGTGTGCTTGATGCATATGTTGTCAAAGAAGCTCAGGACAGACTGTTGGGATTGATTGGCCCTTTATTCCCAAATTAAAGAGACCTCTATTGTGCTTACAGCATTGAGGGAGATATTTCCAGTCACTGAGGCAGAAAAGCTGGCAAAACATACTTAATTTATACCTAAACTGCTGCCAGTATTCACTGCTGAGATCCTCTTTCCTCATCCTGCTGTGCAGACTGCCATTTTCATACCTCAGCAAGCAAGCAAGGCAACATGGTGCATGATTCTACGGTGTACCTTGCAGTCCCTGAGCCCACCTCTTGTGGAGGAAAAAGTTGCTTCTCTGCCATCAGTCAGTAGTGACATGTACTCAGAACAGGCACATGTTTCATGGGAAGCAAGATGCCAAATATCTTAATGGAATATTGGGAAAATTGTTGCAGCTGACATAGCACGCATGCTCTCCAGCACCTTAGCCAAGGTGGGAGATTCTCTTGGCTTTGTAGAGGAAACAAATGCCGATGCTGTCTTTTGACATACACATTAGGCAATGCAGATACAGCTCTTCTCAGAATTTGTGAGACAACATTCTGTTGAAAATTAGGTTTTGGAATGTCTTTGTGATTTTGACTTAATCGTAAATGAGTAAAGGCAGAACCCAGTTCTCATCCTCAGCGATCACATTCGCTTCTGTAATTAAAACAGGCTAGGCAAATGCAGATAAAAGGTTTTATTCTACCCAGAGGAGTTCTGGTTGATACTTTGGGGAGGGATCTGGCCACTAATAAGTTATGGCAAACCATCAGACCTGGTACTGCTAACTTTAGTGTATCAGTGATTCCCATCTCTCATCTCCACATGAAGCAACTTTAGGTTGCATTTATGTAGCAGGCCCCCTTGGAGTCTGTGTCTTGATTTAATATCAATCTAATATAGATTGGTTAGAGGTAGTCAGCATGGATTACAAAAAGGAGGTCAGGCTTAACAATCTTGATTCATTTCTCTGAGGAAGTGACAATGAAAGTGGACAGTGATAAAGAAGGAGACATAATTTACTTGGACTTGAAAAGGCTCTCAATACAGTGCCACATAGCAGATTAATTTGTAAGGTTAGCAAGTATGGGACAATACTAAAATACTCAATTGGATATAAAATTGGCTTGGTAACAAGGCCCAGAGAGTGGCAGTAATGGTTATAGATCACACTGGGAAAATGTTATGCATCCTAGGGTGTGTGTTTGAAGACATTCTGAAGATAACAAGGATGGGCAAAGCCAAAAACAAACATGGTGGAAAAAAGAGAAAAAATACAGAAAATATGAAGGCTACAGTCTCACGGGAAGCAAATGATCATGCCAACATGTGTACTGGTTTCAGCTGGGGTAGAGTTAATTTCCTTCACAGTACTGAGTTTTGGATTTGTACTGAACAGGGGGTTGATAATACAGAGATGTCTTTGTTGTTGCTGAGCAGGGCTTACACAGAGCCAAGGTCTTTTCTGCTTTTTGTACTGCCACTCTGGCAAGGAAGTTGGGGCTGCGTGGGAGGCTGCGACATGACACAGCTGGGACAAGTGACCCAAACTGACCAAAGGGATATTCCATACCATCTGACATCCTGCTCAGTATATAAAGTGAGGGGAAGAAAGAGGAAGGGGAAGATGTTTGGATTGACTGTGTTTGTCTTCCCAAGTCACTGTTATGCACGACAGGGCCCTTCTCTCTTGGAGATAGTTGAACACCTGTATGCCCATTGGAAGCGGTGAATTAATTCCTTGTTTTGCTTTGCTTGTGTGCGTGACTTTTGCTTTCCCTGTCTGTATCTCAACCTATGAATTTTCCAGCTTTTATCCCTCTGATTCTCTCCCTGATCCTGCTGGCAGAGCAGAGAGCTAGTGGCTGCATGGGACTTGGTTGTCAGCTGGGGTGAAACCACAATAATACGCAATTGGAAATTTCAGGTAATGTCCAATGAAGAAAATTGCCTAGGAACTGAAGGGGCCTAGCCAGGCTCATGAGCTGCAGGTCTTTCAACAGAGGCAAAAGTATAACAGAGCGGCAAGGATTCTTCCTTTTAAGCAAGAAGGAGGGCAAAAATTACAGTTTGCTCCAAGTGCCAATGAGCAATAAGTGGGAGGCCTGTTCTTAGAAACCAATCTTACCCTGAAAAGTCAAAGATCCCTGGGTCCTTGCTATGAGGATGAATCGTAGCATTTAGTTTGTATTTTCAGCTCAAAATAAATCTTTAGAGAATCCTAGTTCTTTCTATTTGCTATAATTTAAGGAGACTGGACTTCCAGAACTGAAATAATTTTTTGTCACTGTCCTGCAAGATGCTATCTTACATGCTGTAATAAAGCAGAGAACTGGCTAGAAGAAAAAAATGTTGAGACCTCAGAGATTCACAGTACTGAGCAGAAATGGTTTCAGTCAATACTCACCTCCTTAAAATGTGAACATTCCCATCTCTTGGATGATATTCAGAGAGGATTTGGGAAAGCCGTACTGGTGATTCTGGTGCTGCCATCAGGTAGCACTGCTGGCAGTTCAAGAAAATACAAGCTTTGATAACCAGCAGAGTTTCCTCCTTGGAGTCCTTTGGTTTCATATTAAAGACCCAGGCAGCCAGGCCCACTCCCACAGAGCATGGGTGAGAAGGCAGTTTTTGCAGTCCTACCTGTGCCTTTGACTCACTCTCACCATGTTTTAAAGATAGGAATCTGTGGAAGGATCAGACCACGCAGCTTGGAAAAACTGGGAAAGATTTTTTAATGAAACAAAAAAGAGCTGCTCTCTTGGCCTGTGACTGGTGTGGTAGAGGATTAGAAAGGAAGCTTGATGTAACAATTAGCCGCAGACTCATTTGTCTGTGGTTCGTGCTATAGGCTCTGCTTTGTTATTTGATTACGAATATTGGATCAAAACTTTGGTCCTGAAGCCATTAAAGTCATTAGTCAAGTTCTCATTAATTTGAGCTGGACCAAGACTGGACCTTTTGTGGCTATTCAGAGGACATAGACAAACCTGTACATCAATCAAGGGTATAGACTCATTCTGCTGGGGTCATATGGTTAATACATCCTGTTCCTGTCATTTCCGCTATAAATCTGTGGATGCTTTTAAAGCAAGAGGAAAACCTGATTCCTTTCCTTTTGCCAGAAAACATTATGTTCACTTTTATTA
Source organism: Lepidothrix coronata (assembly GCF_001604755.1). Lineage (NCBI taxonomy): Eukaryota > Metazoa > Chordata > Aves > Passeriformes > Pipridae > Lepidothrix > Lepidothrix coronata. The sequence goes on from NW_016690263.1 coordinate 437,600, forward strand.
CAAACAAGACAAGGAGTCCTTTTTCTCATGAAAACTTGTAACGGGAAAGGTAATCTCAATATTTTCCATGTCTCTAGAGTCAGTGAAAGGTAATTTGAGACGAAGTGCCAGACAATAAAGTCTCCTGTCTGCAAAGCATGCAAGCATTCTCCCACTGAGTTCCCATAAGCCTTTTTTGGGTCCTGATGATTGTTTTGCCTAAGCATTAAGTCAGTACTTATTGTGCTGTTGGTGTCTACTAAAAATGCCTTATTTTCTGCATTGCATCTAATCTACACAGCTCCTAGAAAATGGGAAAAAAAATTTATAACGTCCTACACATGTAATTAAACTCATAATTATTGATTTAATTTGCATGGCTTTGGACTTGAGTCACTAAGCTAGGTTTTACTTCTGAGTATGATATTTCTAGAAATGTGGTTATTTATATGAAATAATTC
>NW_016690263.1:438077-440577 GCF_001604755.1 Lepidothrix coronata
TTTTTTTTTTTGCCAAAAGACCCACTTCACAGTGATTATGGGAATAAAAGCTGTTCTTCCACTCTCTCCATAGTGGAGGGCTAGAGAAGACAGGCTGAGAGAGTTAGGGTTGTTCAACATGGAGAAGAGAAGGCTTTAGGAACAAATTTTATCAGTCTTTCAGTACAATAAGGGGGCTTTTAAAAAGGAGGGAGAGGGACTTTTTACATGGGCAGATAATGAAGGACAAGGGGCAATGGTTTTAAACTGAAAGAGAGTAGGTTTAGATTAGATGTGAGGAAAAAATTCTTTACTTAGAGGGTGGTGAAGCACTGGAATAGGTTGCTCAAAGAAGTTATGGATGCCCCGTCCCTTCAAGTGTTCAAGGCCAAGTTGGCTGGGCCCCTGAGCAATTTGATCTAGTGTGTGGCACCCCTGCCCATGGCAGGGAGGTTGGAATTAGATGACATTTAAGGTTCCCTCCAATCCAAACTACTCTGTGATTCTATGATTTGCTGAAAAAAGTGTGGATGCGATTTGATATATTTTATGAAAACATCTTCCAGCACTCACTTATGAAAAGATGAAGGAATAGGTGAATGAGGGGAAGAAAGGACCTTTATTATGCATACATACATAGGTACCACTCTGCCCAGTTTGAAAGCTCAACTGGCTTTCAGAGGTAGTAGATCTGAGTGTCTGTGTGCATGCATGTGCATGTTTTATAAATGGTTTGATCTTACCTGAGCATCTGTGGCTCTGGTGATATCCCATTTGTTCACATTTCTGTAGGCTCTTCAGTAAACTCACTGGATAGATGACAGTTCATTAATTTAGTTGACAATGCACATCAAGTCTTTCCACCCTCCGCCCCCAGCCCTAAAATGAAAATAAAGAAATTACAATGGTAAGAAGGGAAAATACTATGCAAATAACTCTGAAAGCATTGACACATTTAAACTAATGCAGTTCCTAGAATCATAACAATAAATGTGCTGTCAGGGGCATCAAAGTTACTCCAGTGACATGACCACCTTGCAAGAGCACCAGTGCAAGCTGTCAGAGTACTTACCTAAGTACTCCTGAAACATTCTTCTTTCACTATAACCTTTCAGAGTCATGAGGCTTTGAAAGAGCCCTTTTCCCCTTGCAACCCTTTAGGTAGCTTTTAAATACCTGCATATATCACCTTGCAAAACAAGCAGTTCAGGAACAAAGTTTCTAGAGATGGCAGGTACTGAGATCAGGTTTTTTAGGAAATGTTCTTTGATGAAATGACTTGACAAAGTTTCCCCAACTTCCTGCATGGAAAACAGTTTTTTGTCAAATATTACCAAGATAGCAGCTAAGTCTACCCCCAGGAACTCTTTTCAAAGGGCTCAACCCTTTCAAGCAGTTGTTTTTGTTTAATAAAGCTGCTGCAGATAATAATTTGCAATATCCATTCTCAGACATTAACTAGTAAAGTAACATCACTATGAAAACCTACCACAAAATGGCTTTCCTATAATTTTCTTTGATGCACAAAGTTCCTCATTCAACTGCAAGTCTTAGAGCAGTCTATCCCTTTTAACCATCAACTCCATGCTCTCATGCATGGAGGCAGTATGGTTAAGATTTAAAAAGCCTGTATAACAGCTCAGAAATGCCTCTCTCAAGCCCTTTCTTGGAATTAGTGGCTTTAGTTAATATTGGTTAACACTATTTGGAACAGGCATGTTATTCTTCCATTAATCTTTATTCTGGTCATTCTTCCAATCTCCATTTAAATTCAGTTTTCTTCTCGGTTGGCATCCGTACCCTTAGCTACCTCATAAACAAGATGCATTGCCAACTGGAACATGCAAGCAGAGCTGAAAGCAGCATGGCTAACCTCTGCTCCTTTCTACCCACTGGAAGTTGGAGACGTAGCAAACTCAGCGCTTGGAGCCTGGGAAGTAGGAATCCTGAACTGCTTGGAAGTTCAAAGAGCCAGACTTCAGGCTATTAAGGGACTGGACTGGCTCACTGAGCTATAACTGTGCATACGTTTCTCTCTCTTTTTTTTTTTTTTTAATTTAATCAGCCCAGCCAGCCAGATTTATATGCTCTTATTTCAGCTGAGTGTATCTTTCACTGAAAAGAGATGTGCTGAAAACTGTGAACAGACAGTTTTACTCAGCATTAATAAGGCAACCAGAGTCTGACCCAGAATGATTAGCCTAGTAGTGTTACCTTCTAAGTGGAGATAGAGAGGAGAAAAGATTTAGGCACTCAGAGATGCTTAGGGATTTTGGCTATAGGCAGCACTGTCTTGATTGCCTCAAATTTGTGTTCTTAGAGACTACATACTCAGCAATAACAAAATCTTTGTCACAGGTCAGGGAGGCACTGTAAAGAAAGGCCATGAATGAAGGAGAAATGTAGAGACCACGTAAGCCGTGGGTGAGAAGGCTCCCACTCCCCTCGTCTCCCACCACCCAGCCCCTCCTCCACGCATGCAGCAGCCACCACCAGAGTCGGCACAGAGCGATGGGTACCT
>NW_016690263.1:445577-528077 GCF_001604755.1 Lepidothrix coronata
TGTCGGATTCAGGGTCTTCACTGTTTTCTGACTGGTTTCCTTTCTCATCTGACTTTGAGTTCTCATTGTCCTCTGGAGCAAAATGAAAGTGAAACAAACCATTAGCAACAGGAACATAATATTATAATTCAAGTGCAGATTTCTACCTACCAATGAGATTTGACTTCCTTTAAACTTTTTTTGGTAAACGGTGTTCTGTTCTGTAGAGCCACACTTTTTTGCAAAGTTGTGTTGGGAGAGTTTTGATCACCATGAGTGTCTCTGGCTTAGGACTGTTCATGCACTAAAAGCCTATGCTATATGGCTGCGCCTTGATTGAGGGTGGCCTTTTAATCTGCTGGCAGGACAAGAATAATTTTGACAACTGTGAGCACAACACTGTTGTAGCCATGCCATCCAAAGAGGTGTCAGTGAACAATCCCATTATCACCATTATGTTCTGGTGATTGTTCTTTCACATTAATGTTCTCCTACAGTGGGCAGGCATCCAGGTATAGCACTATTTACTAACGAAGATTCTAGTTCTCTCATCTCATTTTCCTCTGACCATTGCCACTTTTGAAGTGGCATAGTGTCTCTGGCTTCAGTGGATTTACTGCTGATTTCCTCCCATGTAAGAGGAGAAGGTCATATGTGTATAAATTCAAACGAATAAAGCAGTTAAAACAATTTTGTGTTGTTGCTAGACTGTCTTCTCATATTCTCCTGAAGGGCAACAAATAAAAAAAAATACAGAAAAAAATTCATCCAGTGAATTAAATTCTTGATTGATCCAAATCATCTAAGGACCATTCAAAATATGCCAGCTACAGCACTGAGAAGCTGTCACTCTTCTTGCCTGAATTCATTTAATTATAATTCTAATACTGGTGAGATAAACACTCTAGCTCACTGGACTAGGAGAGCCAAAGCAGCTTTGAGACTGAATACGCTCCATTATCATACTATGTTCAAAAGGGTCACTACAGGCTTCAGGAGACCTTGTCTTTTACAGACCAGCCAGAAATCTTTTGTTGGCTAATAAAAGATGTTTTTCACTCATCAGAGCCAAGTACTACCCTTTTCAATATGCTTGTTTTAGGGGGACAGGAGAAAGGCCAATTTCCCTCTAAAGACTGGTTACTCCTGGAGCCACGTCAATACCAAACTATTTCCCAGAAGTGCTGGAGAAGGTGGGTTTGACAGGAAAGCTGCCTGAGCATTCAGGGCAATGCACTTCACAAGTCATTAAGTGGGACTTTTTCTTGTGTCAGCAGCAGCACAGAGACTGTTCCTTTTGAAAAATAAAAGACACAGAAGCAAAGTAGCAGCCATAAACCCCTAAGTCTCATCCAGCTTTTTGTTCCACCTAGCACTGAATTTCTCCTACAATTTTTTCTTCCTTTTTTTGAATATGCTTTCTTTTAAGACCATGGTTTCTAGCTGGTGAAGAATGAACTTAAGGTAAGGTGGTCTAAAGCTGCACAATATCAGCCTGGGATTTTATAAGAGCTTGAATTGAACTTGTTGGTTTCATCCAAGGTGTTCCAATTTCAGATCCTTTGGCATTTCTATTTATTTCCTTTGCAACAAAGAAGTCCCTGTCTCTTCTGTCTTCCAAGACTCCCAGACATCTCCTGAGATGTAGACATCTGTGCACCTTGGGAACACTCTCTTGCTCTGCATCAACCTTAGAAGTCATGAATACACATGTACTTCTAACCTTCTCACTTGGGGAAACTTCTAGTGCACATGGGAAACACAAACTGTTCTGCACATACATGTCATGTGGCTGGTTAAGAACAAGACAGCGTAAAGGAAGCACTAGGAATGGGTGAAGAGATTCCCAGTGATGGTGGCCAACAAGCCTGCGTGTTGACTTAAACCATCAAACCAATCTGTCAAGGGAGAACAAATAAAAGCAAAAGATGAAAGAGAGCAGCCATATCATAATATAACATTAATGCCTGAGCTTCTTGCTTTTGCTTGATTTAGATCAGCCCAATGCATTTTCTCCAGCCTTTTTTTGGTTGTTATCACAGACACGAGAGAAAAAAAATCATCTATCTATCTATCTATCTATCTATCTATCTATCTATCTATCTATCTATCCATCCATCCATCCATCCATCTTGCAGACTACAGCAGAATAATATCTTCTTGGGCCACAGGATACCATGCTTCTTTGAAGGCCAGATGATCTGTACCTGTGTCTAGGTAACCACTATTAAAACAAATGGAATGTGTGAACCATCTGTTCACTGGACCATCTGTAGGACTCATTTACACATTGAGTTTGATGAGTACACTCAGCTTTTAAAAACAGCTGAAGTCCCAGACTTAAAGAGCTTAGAAATGAGTGCTGGAACCCACACCTTATAATTAAATATACTCTATTAACCCAAGAAAACCCTCAAATATTTCAATCTTCACTGCCCCCTAGTGAGACTCTTCAGGAATGTATTTATACAGGAAAAAGGGTCATAAATATTGTCAGTAGAGACTTCTTTGCAGAATATCTGCTTACTTTGGAAAGAGAAGAACTAGAATCATATTCAACAGTCACAGTCCCAAGTCATAATACCACACAAGGCATAATACCTGTTCATAAGCACAGCTGGAAAATCAAAGATTTATTTTGGTACTATGTAGGCAAGAATGCACGGAGAGAGTAAAAAAAAAAAATTCTGAGGAAATGAAGAAACTGTGGAAATGGCAAGGTCATTAAAAGATTTTTCTAGTGCTTTTCAATTTAATTTTACATGATTTTTTTTTTATAGTGCAACAATACTTGAGAAGTAAAAGGAACCAGAAAGCCAACCACGTGGCTCTCATGATATGAACCTTTCTTAGATATAAAGGCACACCATGTGTATTACCTGAGTTGTCCTTTGAGTCTGATTCAGAGTCAGAGGTCTCTGAGGATTCTGAGGTTTTCTCTGGCAGATGAGGAAGTTGTGCAATATCCATTGGAGTGTCCTTGTACTCTGGGTTACTGAAGAGGAGACAGCAAATATAAACACAAATGGATGATTTGCAGTTTCATGATTTTTCCCTCTTTTCATATCAAAGTTCAGGAAAAAAGAACATAAATAGGAAGAACAGCACAGTAGACACAGAAACATATATTTTTGGCTCCTCAGAGCTTCGCAGCAGGAATTTTATGAAGGTTTATTTTAATACTGCTGTCAAATACTTATATTGACCAGGTACTAAGCCTCGTTTGATTCTAGTGAAGTTTCAGAGCTATCAAAGCATTCTTCCTGAAGTGGGACATCGTGGCTTGTGTGATATCTAGCAGTAAAGTTACACTGTGTAATCATCCAACAACAAAATATCTCAATTTTGATCCCATTACTGTGCCTGGTAGGACAGAGAGGGTGTTTTAACTTTTCCAATCTGTTTCTCTCCCACTGTAATGTCTATTAGACTGTACTGTGTAACAGTATTCTCTATCGACCTCGCCAGAGCCTTTTCAATACCTGCTTTTCTCAACATTCCAGTTTTCCACACTTTAATCAAGCAGACCATACATAAAGTTATTAAGAAGGTGCTCAGTTAGGGCTAGAGAAAGCGACCACTGCTCCAAAGAATCTGGCTAAAAATTAGATTAAAAAGGTTTAATATTTTTTAAACACTGTACGCTGCATCCACATTGTCAAGAAACCAAAAGCAACCACTCTAACTATATGACAGATGCACATGTGCATGTTAAGATGCGTATGCTAGGGATAAAGAACTGTCAACACACCCATTATAATCATATCTTCATCTGCTCATGTGGTGCTCACCTGTGACTTGTTAGCAGTGAACATGACTGCAATCTAAAAAAGCTACATTACCAGAGAAACAGAAAAAAATAATCCTCCTTTTTCTTGGTTTGTACATTTTAAAATGTGTTCCTTTCCTAAATCCATGCGAAGGCAGGAGAACAGACACAGCTAGGCATAAGTGTCATAAGAATGTTAAAAGTAACAAAGTCTTCGATAATTTTTGAATAGGTGAGCATTTCCATGCAGTTCAAATTCCAGTCTGGTGATAAAGCAGAAAATCCGCAGTCCTACATAGACAGCGCTGGGTGTGCCTGACACACTATCACAGTGAGAGTGTGTCCATGTTCAGCCTATTGGAGTATACTGTGAAAATTCACACAGTTCACATTGAAATGACATCTTATGATTATCATCTTTATGGTTTTGTCCTGACAAAGTGACTTTATTCTGTTGCCCCAGGGCAGTCCCCAAATTTGCCCCCTCCAAGCAAAAGATGTTTGAGGGCTTTCACACTGTGAATAACAAGTTGTTAAGACAAGAACAGCATTAATCCTCCCTGTCACTATAATTAGTCTATCCTTTTAGAGACAGCTGAATCATACTTTCTAATGCATGAAAATGTATACAGACCAGTACTCCTGCTAAGAGTAGACCTAATTATGCCTTGATCTGTCATTAAAACATTATTTGGACATTTGGATCTTTTGTGGAATCCAGTACAAGGAGAAATCTAAATTAAAAATACAAATTCACTGAAGATGTTAATCTTCTTCTAACAGACTGGTAATGAAAAACAGCAGAAAAATCAGGTTCTGGGAGAAGACCTGGGGAAGACTGCTATCTGTTTTTGTTAGGTATATTCTGCTTGTAGAGAAAATTATTTTGTGGGATGTTTGTGGACTAAGTTCACCTATTGTCCGGAAAGTGGCAAAGGGGAAAAAGGCAACTGTTCATAACTCTTATGGATCATTTTTACAGCTTAAAGCTGGAAATATGAGAACACTTCTGGACATTTTGAAGCCCTGTTAAGGACTGGGGCAGAGAAACTGTACTTCCAGTTCAGAATTGTGAGCCTTAAGCTGACCCTTGAAATGTTGCGTTCTGCCTCACACTTGCAAAAAAGAGACAAAAAAGTAGCAGGATAAGGATATACTCAGAAAAGTCTGTGCTAAATCGTGTCAGGCCAGAAACACAAGCCCCAGTGAAAACTCCACTGCTGTGGAAGGCTTCCCACAGTACTCCTTCAATGCTCTCCTGCCAGGGGTTGCTTCTGTCTCTTCCCCAAAAGGGGAATCAAAAGCATTTCAACGTGCAAGTTTAGGCAGGCACAGTCTCTTCAGTGCCTGCTGGACTTGGCATAATAAGTCACAGTCTAACCCCTAGACATCACTTTGAACTCTCATGGCATCAAAGGGAATGTAACAAACCATGACAAGCAACTTAAAAGGAGAACAGGCCAGAAAATGACAATTGCATTTCATGACTATCTCAAGGTTTCAAATTTTATTTGTTTGTTTTTTTTCTGCTCCGGAATGAAACAGAAAATCTCCCAATCTTATTGAACATTTTCACAAAACAGAATGTGTTGAAAGGTACTTTCAGATGAGAAAGGTCAAGTTTATAATTCACTGTCCTTCAGTTACAGTTTGTTTTCCCTTGAGCTCAGAAACTAGTCCTTTTAAAATACTTTGGTAAAACAGAATTTCTCAGGGAAAGGCCTTTCATTCAAGACATTTCTACTATTTCTGTTTAAAATAGTTCTAATAGTTTAAAATAGTTTTAAATGCTACTTTTATTTTTAAACCCTATTTTGCATTTTTTAGTGTGAATATTATCTGATGGTTACAGGAACAACAAGGCTTTTTCTCTTGAGAAAGTTCCTCTTTCTGGAGTGAACTGCCAAACGCCTTTTAGAGAGACCTTTTTTTAGCATTCCAGAAGTTTGTTTCCACGCATTTTTAATATTCAAATAAACCAGTGCCAAACACTTCACACTAGATTTTATAACATAACACCTGAAACTTGGTGCGGATAACTTTTATCTTTGAGCACAGGTTGAGTAGATTTCAGGGCAGTGAGGCACACAATAAAATGGTGGAACGTTTATTTCAAAACTAAGGCAGCATAATTCAAGAATATTCCAGTGTACTGAGATATGACAGATGCCTCCATAACTCTCATGAAATACCACTGCTTTTGAGGTGGACTACGTGAAAAGTTCTTACCTTTCTCTAATAGGCTGTTGTTTTCTCCCTAAAACTTTCTTCAACAGAAGCAAGTCATAGGGACAGCAGTTCAAGCAAGAGAAGTGACTAGAAGACCTACCTAAGAAGGTAATTGACCCAGATGATATTCTTCTCACTTGAGTTCTTGGCATTGACAGCTATGGTTGCACTAGACTGTATCCAGATATAACCTCCGTTCTTCTGCATCCAGCGGTAATACTTTGTTACACATTGACCCTTATTCAGCACTGGCGAGAAAATACAAACAAACCATAAGCAAGATATAGTGCACGGTAGGGTAGAACTGAGTGGTAAAATGAGCTTCATTTTACAAAATGCCACAAGTATAAGCACAAGATACTTGGCTTCCTTTAGGTTTAATGCCAGAGAGATGAGAAACAGGATCTGAAGTTCAATATAACTAGCTATATGTTTGCACAAGTTTTTAAAGTATAATTTCACCTGCTTTGGGAAACTCTAGTGGAAGAAGAAAAGTAAAAAACCTACAAATCTCTATAGTTCACAAAATACTTATTGCTGTGTGGACATTTCCAATGCATTCAATGTCAAACTGTAAAAAAAGAAAAGGAAAAAAAAGAGGCAAATTTATATGTGATTTATTCATAGCTCCTAGGTAGACCTCTTTGAGATTCTGGATATTTGAAAGGTTTGGGAAGATACTCTACCCCTGCTGCTTTGATCATTTCTCCTTATTGCAGGCGATATCAACCACTGAACTTATACATCTGTTTCTTTGATCTTGTCAAACAGAATTTACAGTTCTCAGATGAACCAAATCTCCACTGGTCAGTGGGGGAAAAGTCTTTGGAGAATTTACTTTCTACCAGAGCAAAGTAAATCCACCAACAGACTGAGAAAGAGGCCTAAGGGAGGCACAGAATGGCTTGGTTAGAGCCAAAGAGTGACAGCTCTCTCCAATGTTTGAAATATTCTAAGAAACAGAGAAAGAAATAAAAGCAATCAGTAATGTGAAACGGTGCTATTAAATGCTCCCAGCAAGGTGGTTTAAAAATACAGATGTTTAAAGTAATACTTCAGCCAAAATGTTGCCAAGTTGAAACGAATTTGGTTTGTATCTGATTTTTCAGTGTCAGGGGAAGGGGATGAAATGCAAATCTTTCAGTGGAAGGGGGCAGCAGGGTTTTATAAAAATCCTAAACTACATAAAATCCAAGTACTGCTGTTATTGGAGCCCTTTCTCTTCCCTGCACTTCTCGCTACTCTCACAAAACTTTGTGCACTAGAGGGCAGTGTGCATTCACATACACCTTCTGCTTTTGTCATGTCCTTGTCTCCGTCTGCTAAAATGAAAAACCTCTAACTGCTGTAATAAATTTGGCTAAATTAGCTGCTAAATGGTTATCTCAAGTAATATGTATTTGCATTAATCATCTTGCTCTAAACCAGAACAAGCCAGAGTCCTAAAGACGTAGTAAATTCATATTGTCCATTTAATTACGGCTAATAAGTGCTTCATATACAATAGTTTCATGAAGTACATTTTCTTTTTTTTTTATTCTTTTTTTTTTTTTTCTGTAGAGGGAAAAGAAAAAAGTCACTTTGGAAAAGAATAAGTATTTAAGGCAGTTAAAGTTCCTACCATAAATGTGACAAATGACACTTTGGAGCTTTCAAGTTAACCAAATGTCTATACCCCTAATTATACATATGAATGTATCTATATCTAAATCCATGTACAGCAGATATCTACAGAAAAATATAGGCAGCCAAAAACAAAGACAGTGATACAAACGGTGATGTTTTCTTACCTTGGAGGAATCCTCCAATCCCCACTGCAATTTTTCAACTACTAAATGAAAAAATGCAAGTAAATAGTGCAATGTAAAGTGAATGTTAGGTTCAGCTCTTATATAAGCAAATATTTGTAATCTGGATCGTGTTGTTTTTCAGCAACCTGCAGTGAACTAGGTTTGTTTCTAGCAGATATCCATCTTTTGCTAAATTTTTACTTTTATATTTTAAACTTTAAATATTCTACTGTGATAATTCATTGGCTTCAAGACCTCATTATACAGCAGAATAAAGATAAAAAAGAACAACTGCCTACCCAGCATTTCTGTCAAACCACTTTAGAAAACAATCTCACATAAATTAGTCCAACTTTATCAGTTATGAAGAATACGGGAAGTATTGCTGTAAATTTTGATTATGGTAGACATTTCCATTTCAATAAAATAGGACATTCAAAATACTCTGCTTACAGCTGAGTGTAAAATTGATACACACACAAATGTGGAGTGATATTTTCTGTTTTGTGGAATCCCGACCATCCAGAGTTGTGTGCAGAAACTAGTAAAATCTATCTGTACTTGTATCTACTAAATATAAAGTTGTTTTTGTTGGAACAGTTTTATCTGGTGAGGTTAACATGCTATACAAATGCCAAAGGACAACTGCCCACCTACACATTTGAAAGTCAAGGTACTAGGCGAGTCACTAGCCAGTGACCGAAGAGCACACTGCAGTTCTGCATAGTGATAGCTATAAGGACTCAGAATCTCCAGCTCTTTCGGTCATCCTAGACAAGTCCTTCAGCCTTCAGTACCTTCTATATTGGTTGCTGCACCACTGGAAAAGTCTGTCATGACCTGAAACGAGCACTCATTTCAGAACTACAGAAAAGAGAAGGTGCTTGCTTTTTCAAGACTGAGAATTCAGCGCATCAGAGCTATATACAAACCATCTACACTTAGAATCTGGGCTCCCAAATTACTGTACATCCAAATAATGTAGGAAATACTGTATTACAAATGAGCTTTCCATGAAGTTCATCTACCTGCAAATTCCCATTCTCTCTTTGGCCAGCTCAGATATATTACCAGATACGCAGGATTTTCCTTTCTGCATCTGTCTAAAACACATTTCATATAAGATATTTGTGGACCAAGCTCTGAAGGAGGTCCCATAATTTAATATAAAAATTCTCTCTGTAAAGAGATTCTCTGGCAGGCCAGCTGTGCTGTGCTGCTAAATCTGGTTCTTATGTCCTTTGAGAGCGTACAAGGCACCCCTAAGTCAGTTCTGAAAGCTCATAGTATACCTTGGGAAGAAATTTCTCAATGTGATGAAAGAAAAAAAATGAAGAAAACTATAAATGTTTTCTAATTTACAGTATTTTTTACGTTCTGGCATGGCCAAACTGCAACTTAGAATTTAGATGAGAATTTTGAGAAAAAAGGCAATTAGAAGGACAAATCAGGCAGGAAAATCTATCTGGTTTGATAACTTAGAGGTGTTACTGAGTAAAGCCAAGCTTCATTTTGAGGATCTTCAGTTTGCAGATACAGATAATCCATTAATAAAGCTACTGATTTTGAGAAGAAATGAAAAAGAAATCATTAGGCTACCCTAAGCTTTGCTTGTGAAGTTATGTTTTGTAATTAGCAACAGACCGCACATTTCAGTTTGGCATAAAGTTCTGAAAATGTAGTGCCTTGTAGATCACATCCTGAATATATTCAGACAAATCCTTCACAGAGCAATGCAAATAATTTTATATTCCTATTTGTATTATACATGGAGTACCCAGTCTGGCAGACAATGCAGTACTGGGAAAAGTGAGACTTCTGACCACATTGTTGGGATGGGTCATGTGACTGAATTTACATGGGATTATGCAGGACTGGGTTATATAATTTTATATATGTATGTATGTGTGTGTATCTCTCTCTCTCTCTCTCTTTCTCTCCCTACCTACCTATCTATCTAAACTTGTTAGTCAAAGGGACTAACTGGGTGTTAGTGTTTTAAAACTGATGACCTTTACGTTAACTGCACAGATATATTCCCTAAAATGGTGGATGCTAAACTTAACTAAAATTTGCTGAAGTGTTACCTAGTTACTCAATTTGAGTTCAGTGGTTAGCATGCAAGAAGTACACAGTATGTCGTACTAAGAACTAAAAAAAAAAAATCTCACTTATTTCTCAAAGTATATATTGCTGTGTACACAGTTCCCAACAGAGGGATTTCAGTTTTCCTTGGTAGCTTTGCGCACAGCAATAATCTTGTAGCAGTGGAATGAAGGAGGGGGGAAAAGAAGAAACAGTCAGTGTTTTTTGCAGGAACCTATTTCTGTTAAAAAATCAAAATAAATCAGTACAAGTTTGTCTTCAGAAATATGGTTACAAAAAGAAAAAGAACATAGTTTCTTCCTGTAAGGCTGTTCTGAGAAATCAAAGCCAAAGCTTCTAAATAGTGAGTTGTGTTTTAAAAGAAGGAAGTAGCTTAATTCAGTTTGAAGAGGAGATGAAGAAATTGTGTATCAAAAGCAGTCTTTTAGCAAAGTCTCTTACAAAAGGACATTTTACTCGTGTGCATATGCATTTAAAAGCTACACTATATTGCGTATTCAGGTAAGTATTGAGTAAATAGGAAATGATGAGATCATCTTACATATTCACACAGCTTCACAAAGAGGCTCTTTATAATTGGTGAAAATATTGAGGTTACATCTGGTGTGCTATTCACTCTTCTCCTTGAAATACCTTTATCAATGACTGGATGGTATTGATACTGAATTTCTTTCCTGATAAACTTATAAGAATATTTTTAATTTACTGCGTGTGGATGAAAATGCCATACTTAATACCACAGTCGGATACTTAGCTGCAGCCACAAGTACTCTTTCTACATTCACAAAACTGGCAGATGAAACATGAAAAGGAATACTGACTCTTTAATCTCTACTTCTCCACCTAAGGCCCAAGGCAAGCTGACAGGGTAACTTCGTTCTGGAAACAGAGGGATTTTTATTTTTTTAGTTCTGGATTACTTTTTCTTCTGCTTTTGAAAACTGTGGGCTATAGGGGAATGAACCTGGCATAGACTTAAAACAAGAACAAGTTTCTTTATCTGAAAAGTTACAGTCCTTGATGCTTACAGGAAGGTCATTTTCAAAACCCTCAGGAAAATAGCATCACAGTCAGAAAGAGTGCATTAAGTGCCTTATTTGCTTGTAACAGAGACAGTTTTCCATTTATAACAGCTCCAAGGATCAAGTGAGTCTTTGATGTTGTAAGGACTTTTCTATAGATTTTGCAATTAGTGAGATAGATGTTTTAAATAGTAGGTATCCACAAATTGGATTTTAGTAATGAAAAATATTTAGCAATGTTAAATGATGCTTGTTACTTAAACAGAATTAGGAGCTAGATGATATTAAACTTGTAGACATTTGGTGAGCAATTGTGTTCCATTTATATAATTCTCCACAAACACTTTGATTTCAGATCTGCTACACAGGATGGGGTGAGGAGGTGGGGATATAAGCCAGGACAGTGTGCAAATGCACTCTCTACCCACTGGGCCAAAAGTATGGCCTTCACAGCAGATTACTTGGTCAAGAATATCATCTTTGCATCACAAGTCCCCGGGGCTCATACTTCTCTGCCTCTCCTCACTGCATGCGCTTGCTTACCAGCCCTGTGTGACTTACTGTATCTCAACAGAGCTCTTTAAAGGAAAATAGAAAGATAGTAACTGTTTAGAAAAAAATACTAGTTTTGTGAGGCTTTAGAAAGCTGCATTTTACTCACAGTGTATGACAGGAGAAAGACCTGAGTAATGGACAGAGAATATCTTTTATGTAGGAGAGGGTAGAATGCAGTCTATTGTGTCAATACCACTGTCTGAGATTTGGCTGCTACGGTGATATGAATATCAGACAGTAATAATTGCTGGTTTATAAACATAAATTAATCTTTTCCTAAGTCAAGCAGGAAATAGCAGATCAGGTTCATGAAAGAAAACTGTACCTTACTGATATACAAACTCCCACATAACTTCTTCATTCACTTGGGATAATTCTTTTAAGCATATACAGTCACTCTAAAAATGCCTAGTATGGCAAATGATTCATTGTTCACTTCTGCAGTATGAAATACTGTTTAATCTTCCAGTATAGGAATGTTACATACATAAATACCTGCTAAATTAGACAAAATTAAGTCTCAAAAATCCTGCAGAAGAAAATAAGGAGCCTCAATCAAGCATTTTGAAAAAACTGAAACCTTAAGAATCTTTAAAAAACAAGAAATATCTTTCCTGCCTCACTTTATAGAAAAGCAAATGTTAAAAGTGGCCTGAGTCAAACTGTTAAAACATGTGCATTCATATTAGGCTCGAAGTTTGTAACTTGCCAAGTGAGGAAAGTGAGGAAAGCCTTGCATGCTGCATGTCTAGCTAGGGAAGACAACCAAGTAAATTGTGAAAATAGTTTGGAAAAACATCTGTGGATTTTGTGACCTATCCTAATCCCTGGACATTGATACTCCAGCACTCTGAAATTTCCTAGCTTCTGCTAGACGTTCTACATTCATTTGATTACAAATTATGTCAGATAAAGATCAGGAAGATTTTTTTTTTAAAATCAATACTATGTTACCAGTTTATATGACATCAGTCCACAACCACAATGCAAATTTATTAAAACCCAGCAAAACCACACAAAAAAGTATTTCCCACCACTAATGAAAAATAATCATCTCCTACTTGAACAACAGAGACTCTTTTATTCCCCTCTTCTTTCACTATGGTTATAACATACCATTTGCCCATGGCCCATCATTTAAAATGACAATTTTATAATTATACCTAACCATCCTACCATTCTAGGTAGGATGTTTATTTCAAAACATTATGTAGGTATTGATCAAATGCAATGGCAGAATTATAATATATAATTTGATGTATCACTAGATGCATTATGCAATGGAAGCTTATGGCATGCATATGAGAAAACTTTTCAGTTGTTTCTGTAGATGAAGTTGATGCAAATAAACTAACTATATAAGACAATTTTATGATGAAAAATGAACAGTAGATTTTTCTATCTAGGATTTTCTAGGTTTTCTTCTTTCTTTCTAAACTTTTTCTTTCCCTCATAATTTGTCTCTCTCCCCATGACTTCAATCCTGCCATAAAGTGATTTCCTTCTGCTAATATTGAAACGGTCATTTAGAACCCCAAGCCCACTTTGAACACCAACTTCAGACAGAACTTCCATTATCATTAATGAACTCTCTGTTCAAACCGTAGGGGAAAATGAAATCCCAGATCCAAATTATGCCCTTAGCTAGTAAAACTCAACATCAGAGGAGAAATTTGGCCCTGCTTGCTCAAGAAACTTAAATCTGTCCTCCATCTCTCCACTAACATTACTGTCCATCATATGACAACCTGTGTAAGATTAATGACTTTAGAATATAACCCTTTCCATGCCAAACATATCGGCAGGCTATACATAACAATATCTCCTACAAATAGGAAAAGAGATGGAAGATTCACAGAAGCACGTTGGCAGCAATATTAATTTTATTTTTTAATTACTTAGGCTAAAGATGGTCTTTTTCAAGGTACAGGATCCCTGTGAACATGCTTTCATTTCTGGGGTAAGAGTCCCTCTTTAGGTGCTTGGGTTGAGTGAAATGAGTGATTTCCTCAGCCTAATCTCTAGACTAATCTCACAGCACATGGTGGCGTGGCACAACTGAATGTTCTAACACCCTCTAACCATCACAAAGATTCATTACCATCTCACATCTAGCAGTAAACGACATTAGACATTTTTGAAGCATACTGTCCCTTTATACCAGATGACTTGTAAAAAGTAAAGAAAAGGAAACAAAAGAAATCTTTCCATCTTTCTCCACAAGCCTTAAAAAGATAGCTTAGCATTAACAAAACCCCCCAAAACACAACCTTCTAAAATAAAAACAAAAGAACTTCAGATCTCAGAAGCAATACTTAGCAGTCCGTGGACATTCTGGACAAAGGCTTCAGGTGCTTGGCAGGGCATTTCCCAAAGCCCACTGAGCCAAAAGTGCCACAGCAGCATACTTTATAAGCTATCAGCCATCAAAACCAACCTGGACCCACCACTGGCCACATGACTTACAGATGGCAAAGCCAAAGGTGATTTATGCAGGTTCTTTCAAAGTGCTGATAAGACTTATTGCCACACTGTCACACATTTGATATATGCTACACAATTTACTAATACTAATTTCATATCCTTCCTGCTTTTAAAACTGTCTCCCTCAAAGACACAGAGTTAACTGCCCAGACCTTTGAAAGAGAAGAAAAAAAGCCCACAGCACAAACGTGTTTCTGAAGCCCTGGAAAGATCTGCAACAGTTTCATCATACCTTCACATGGTGACATTTTAGGATATTTAGGGGTAGCCTTCTAAGCTACAAAATCCTTAATCCATCCTTAGATTTTCAATGGAACAACACACTTACTGATTTAGACTACAAGGTGATGGACAATTCTGGTCTCAGTAATCTTGGAGCAAACCTCAGCCATGAAGGTAAAAAGTATGTGACTGAAGTAGTTTTCTCCTTCTTTTTTAAAATGGCATGCATATACATCCAGTAGCAAAAAGTCAGCACAGAACTAGTTTAGTGGATAAACTGAAGATGAAGCTGCTGGAGGTGTATAATAAAATCCTTTATTCCCATGGCTTTGCAATTTAACATGTGCTTCTGCAATGTATCACAAAAATAATACCAAAGTATAGATTCATCTTTGGGGTCAGAAATTTTGAGCACAAAGAGACTTTAAAAAATAAAGAAAATTATTAACGGAGTAACTGGGAAACCAAGAGGTTATGAGCAGAAGCCAGAGCTCAATCTTCACTCTATAAGCCTTTACTGCAGTAGCTGTACTTATACAGCTGGTATTACATACACTTTTAAAGCAAAAAATAGGAGAAGAGTGTAGTTGCAAATTTCAACTGACTATGAACTATGGAAGACTTACAATCAAAAGCCTACAAACTGCAAATGTAAGCGTACTAAATCAGTATTGCATTAGATTTAATTTGAAGATGAAATAACATCAGGAATTAAGTTAAAGGGTTATTGATGCAAACTATATCTGAGGCATCTTGCAAAATAACTGTATATATTGCTAAGCTACAGAAGCCAAAATTCTACAATTAGGTTCAGCAGCTAATGATTTAAATAGCTTAAAGATTTGGCTTTGTAGAGTTTTCTGGTTTGTTTACTATCCAAAAGATCTGATGCTTCTGGTAAACTTGTATCTACTTTACATACAGAAAACGTGTTCAAGAGCACAAAACCTGCATGTGAAAAACTGAGGCACAAAATTTCACAAAGATTAGAAATTTATTGGGATTGAAAATGATATCTGAATATTTATACGGATAATTAGAACACCAAATATTACAATAGTAATAATCATCCTCCACAAACAGAAATGTAAGCAATGGTATAAATGCTCATCTTTCAAGGAATGAATCAGCCATGAGTTAATAGCGTATTACAGAGAAAACAAGGGTGCAAGGTGTGCCTAATTGCATGCTGCAGAGTGTTTTTCCCTTTCTTTAAAGTACCTTTGGCTTTGGTCCTTTTAGTACCTTCGGCTTTGGTCAGAATGCAGACAAAGAAATAAAGCTAGACAGACCAACATCTTGGATAACCCAAAAAAGCATTTGTGGGAGCAGATACAACATCTGCAGGATTTCAGGGCATGGCTAAAAGACAAGACATGTACACATGCTTGCATAGGTACACATCTCTTAAGATTCATTAGGACTGAAAAACGAACACTAGACATGTGCTAAAACCAAAGTCCATGATCCTTTTCCTCCTTGTATGAATAAAAAATGTTTTCTTTACATGCTTCCATTTCTTCCAGTTTGTTATCTCCTGTTCCCTCATCTTGCTCTATCATCACTGTTTCCAGTCAAAAGGACTTAAGGACGCCAGTGTCCAACAGAAATTTTTGCTGACCCATACTACAGACAGAGAGAAAGACTGTGCAGGCGGTCAGATCAGCACTTCCGCAATACTTCGAAAACAACATACACTAGGCTGTCATCAGGATGCTGGGAGGACTTTGTTTAAGAAATAGCTAAACCCCTGACATTCTATCAGCCTAATTTAGAATCAATCTTGCTTTTTAGTGATGATAATAAACTTGTACAAACACGAGATTCATTTGTATATTTTAGCATTTTATTTTGGTTCCAGAATGTAAAACCTGACATTGGAATCAGTTTGATTTTTTTGGTTATTGAAGATATTAAGCACTACAAGAGCATTGAAATTTCGATCTGATTAGGATAAAAATTCCTCAGGATCAAAACACTTCTTTTTTTCCCCCTACAGTTTTATTAATTGTGAGCTACTTGACATTGCAGAGTTATTCCACAGCATGATAGCAAAATATGTGAAGTATTTTACTGTTAGAAATTATCAACTCATTCTATTTGTTTTTCATGTGTTTGAGGTTATTAAGAGAATAAAAAATTATAACTCATGTGCATAAGTTAAAAGGGTTGGTTCAACTACAGCTGGTAGGCTAAACCACTAAGCAATATTTTGTATAGCAATATAATTTTTCTACTGAACATACATAAAGGAAATCATGAATATATAACTGATTTAAAAGCAGACTGAGGGGATAATATTCCTTGAAAAATAGAGGAGCCATTAAAAAGGTGAATGTGGAATAGTTGATTTTCGGAAAGACTGGATTATTCTAACCACTGGAAACCAGATAAAGTAGATCAGAGGGATTGCTACCAAACATACTCATCAGAGACCTTTGCTTTATGGGAAATAAACTGCCCTGGCTCACTGTTCCTGAGGAATTGTATTTCTTATAGCTGTAAATCAAATCCTGAAGAAAGAGGATGATATTTTCTAAGCAATAGCTGAGGACAACAGTATCTTTCTTGTCAGTGCAAGGTTTCTGAATTTAGACCTCAATTAGTATTCCAAAATGAAAAAGTACATATTTTATACCAATACCAATTGGTATATACTGGTGACAGTGTTCTTACAAGCAAAATATTAATTTTGAGATGGTGCCACATTATCCTATATTTGCCTAAAAATATGTATACGGTTGTCTTCAGAGGTCTTGACTTCTATCCTTCCTTGCTGCTTTCTTAATGACCTTAATTGAACAGTAACATCAAGTACTTGGTGTTCAATGAAGACCATTACATTTTTCCAATTAAATGGAAGATGTATACTCCAATGGCATATGACATTCACTCATTTTAACATGAAATGTACTCCTTAAAAAGGCCTGTTACAGACCCCTGAATGCTAACAGTGTCAACAAAGGGAAGCACATATACACACTATTGTACTCCAGAGAGCAGCATCAATTGACCTTGCTGAGTTCTACAGACAGTGCTAAGACCTGATATAACAATAATTTTATTAGTCTGCTTGATTTCTGATATTTATTTGACATCAAATGTAGCCTGCTAGCTTTAAGATCAGAGATATTTGTCATTGATATTTGTCAGGGATATTGAAGTCATTGGAGCAAGGGCAGTTCTACTCATGCAGGGACTCATGGCTTGGTGAAAGTGTATGAACTGCCCTATGCTTGACAGAATTTAGTCCTGCAATGCTTCTATGCAGAGGTAAGTAAATAGAGAGGATCCTACAACTTTCCCCATTGTTACAAGTGATAAAGTAGAACAAGGGGCATGAGGAGTCCTTCTAGGATGCTAGTTCTAGATGCATAACATTAATGCATGAAACATAAAACATTCAATTTTAACTCTTTCACACATCCTAATAAAGACCTCTGTTACACAGAGAGAGGGTTAGAGACTGTATCTGAGCCAGGGTACAGCCAGACCTGTAATTTTTGAGGGTTTGGATTCAAACACAAGTTGTTGCATCTTAGCCAGTTTCTGTGTGTTAGTTGAGCCAATGGGTGGTCCATGGTGCTGGCTGGTGTACTGGCTGTTAGAAGAGAGAACATTTTAACTATAATCTCTGTGAGAGAGACTTGATTTATGGTAAGTGATATCTGTCATGATTCTACCAGCAATTTATTTGACAGCGAAGATGAACAAACGAGAAGTTTCCTAAACTTCTGAAACCACAAAGCATTACAAAATGAGAAACAGATTGATAAGGTAGAATTGTAACACCAAAAAATTGGTGGAGAGATTTGTGAAAAAGCATGATCATTCAAAGTTTAAATGAAACAAGATAGAAAAACAGCCATAAACTTTTTATCTCTATTTGGAAAAAACTGATGTTTCAATAGCTTGTGGTATCATGCCACATATTATTATGTTGCTATAAATGCAGGCATACGTACAGTTAGAGTATGAATGTTGTTTTATTAATTCACAAGAGCATATAACTAACATAAATCTTGACCCCACTGAACATAATGGAATTTTTCACCCAGGTCAGAATTTTAGTCCATAAAAAATTGCTTTTTTAGGGCATAATCCCCATGTACGTTGAAGCTAATGAAAGCTTTTCCACTGACCATATCTGCTCTTTCATTAGGGCAGTAGTTCCCTTACAAAAGACTGCTATAGTCTTGCAGACCTTCTTCACCATTATACTTGTTATGGTCGCATTCCTGAAACTGCCTTTGTCTTCTTTTATCTGAGATAGATTTAACAAGGCCTGTTTTTCAAAGTTTCTAATGGGCTGCTATGATCCGAAGCCATCAACAGCCTTCTTGATTTTTTTCTCTGCAATTTTGTGCAACATTTTCTTCTTTGCTTGTTTTCCTCTTTGATGTCTTTGAATATCCTGGATGAGACAGCAGGATGTAGTGGTCTTACTTTTTCCTTATTTTTTTGTGATATGTTGTCAGTGAATAGGCAGAGTAGCAGTTTTATTTGTGTTTATTTTTACCTTTAAATCTACCATTGCAATTTGGATTTCTTCTTGTTTTAATAATTAAAAATTATTTTATCCCTGGTAAAAATGAACCAAGATGTTTAGTTGCATTCTGCAGTCCTCCATCAAACACACCCTTTACAGTCTGCTGGTCTCCCAAGTCCTGCTTCTCTTTTCCACTAGTGCTTCCTAACCATTACTTTAGTTTCCAGCTCCTCTTTAAAATATTGAATAATATTGCTTTTTTTTGGTTCGTTTGGTTTTTTTCCATTGTGATCTCAAGCAATTATTTCCTGTATTGTACTGCAAATATCTCGTGCTGTCTGTTTCAAGGAACTGTGGTTCTGCTGAGTTTTACCTTGTACAGCCAGTTTGCGAATTTTAGCTCTAATTTTAATTTTTACTAGACCAGGAGAATTTTCTCCTTCTAGTTTAGTTTGAACTTGATTTTTTAGGATCGACAAGTTGATATGAAGTGTTTTGGGGTTTTAGGATTTCTTTCTCTTAGTTTTTAGACACTGCCTTTTAAATGCTAGAAAATTGAACACCTCTCTGGGCAAAGATATGAACAACTTCAGCTTTTGCAGGATTATAGTGGGCAGGTGTGCTTCCTCAGTTATTCCCAAGACTAATTTAAACTTGAAGATCTTTCATACCGAGCATGAGCTTCAACATGAAAAGACAAATGCAAAGTCCTGTATCTGAGATGGACTGACTTCTTGCAATGTTACAGGCTCAGAACTGACTGGTTGAGTTGTTGCTTTGTGGAAAGGGACAAGGGCGTCCTGGTGGACAGTATGCTAAAAGCATGAATGAGCAGGGCTGTACTAAAAAGTGTATAGCCAGAAGAGCACGGAAAGTCATTATCCCCCTTTACTCTTTAGATTGCATCTGGAATCTAATTTTAGGCTCCTACCACAGGAAATATAGTGATAAACTTCAGAAAGTTCAGTAGAGGTCTGCCAAGATACCCAGGGGCTGGTGTACTTGCCCTGTGAGGAACGGCTGTGGAACCAGGCTTGTTCAGCCTGAAGAAGAGGTGACTTCAATGGAACCCAGCAGCATACCTGCAAGAAGGCTACTGCAAAGATGGAGCCATGAGCTGCACAATCAAAACAGGGAAGTTCCAGCTGGATAGAACGAAAAAAACCCACTGTGAAGATAACTTAACCCCTATTAAGATATTGCAACAGGAAACTCAGAGAAGTTGTGGAAAGTCTGACCTTAGGGTTTTTCAACATCAATGAGAAAGTGATAAAAATTTGCTTTGAATCAGTGTTGATCCACTTTTGAGCATGAGGTGGGACTAGATATTACCCCAGAGTTCCTTCCAACCTAGATGATTGTATGAACATCTTGTTCCTATAAACCAAGAGAACTACTGCACATAAAGGATGTAACTAGCCTTGTCTATTCAAAAAAAAGATTAGCCAACGAAGAATAATTATGCTATAACCATACAGCCAAGTTCGGAACTCCACTGTACTGGATATTCAGTGGGAGAAAGTCCTTGTGTTTACAAAGCTTGCAATTCAATCAGCTAAACTGGACACAGAGAGCATGAACACAGTAAGGTGAAGTGATTTTTTAGAAGTCATTCCTGTCTCCAGGGCCTCTTGATTCTTAGTCCAGTGCTTATACACTGGACCACACTGCACTCATACTGTCTACATAGATCTCCCGTTTTTCTGAAGATGAATGTTTCATAAAGCATATTCTATTTCAGAGAGAAGTGGTCATTCAGAAGATTAAGGTCTTTTTCAAATGGGATGCTCATCTATGCCAGGTGATATGTTAAGTCTGAGTCGTAAATATCTTTTATTTCCTTGGTCAGATAGTGCAGTGGAAGTGCAACTTGTCATTTTTGACTTCCAGCTTCAAGAGCACCAAGTAAGTTTTTGAATTTGTTCCTTCATTTCTCAGCAACTGACTTATTATCCTGGATATTAAATGCTCCAAATGTAAATGATGCCAAATTACTTTGTTTATTCTTTTGGATAGTTGATTTTATTTTTTTCCTGCAGAAATATATCTAATCTGACCTTCTTATGCTGATTGAACTTTACTTTCTAGAAACTTCAGGGACTATTTGAAAGCTTTACAGAGCTTGATACTGCTGTTAGCTGCCATATGTTATCACAGAAGCTGTCCTTGTTCTCCTGCTTTCTGGTTGCAGTTACCCTCCTATCTTCCTTTGCAGATCAAGCAAGGTAATTTGGGACTGAACACTTTATACTGCCTTCTATTGGAGTCATATGGTTTTGTAAAATCTAATTAAAAGTGTCTGCACTTGGGCTGCTGTACTTTTATTAGGAAATGCTAGTGGGACATGGTGCAGGGGGAGCAGAGTTGTTCAAATCTGTGGCTCTAATTTAAGAAGCAGTTTGCAGATAGTCTTCTACATTAAGAAAAACACCAAAGTCAATCATAAACACAGTCAGTCACCGAAACTTCCAAAGAATTATCTGGCTTCACTGCAGGCACAGATAAATTAGAGATTATGGGCATAAGTCTTTTTTCGCACCAGGGTAAATCAGAAGGCCTATCACTGAAGTCAACAGATCTCAACAAGAAAAGAATTAGGCCCTATGGCTTTTAATAAGAATACAAAGAGCTTAATTACAAGGAATTGAACTGAACGTCTCTTCCCCCATACAGAGACATTGCGTATGTTCTCTGGTAAAGTTTGTCTCGTAACATTTTTGTACTTCTGTTATTCTTATCCTAATCAGATACTACCTGTATCAGGGACTTAGATGCTATAAGGATGAGGGCCATTTAGATGTTAACACACAGGGTGGTTAAAGCACTAGTAGAGCTGTAGCTCGTTTCTGTATTGAAAAACATGGTGAAATCCCAATTTTGCTGCAGTTTTTGTCCCCCATGTTATGACTCAGAAAAAAAACTTCAGAGGAGTTCATTTTCTGTGCCAGGGAGAGAGTTTCTCACCTAAGCAATCCTCTCTGAAGGATTAAAATAATGTACAGCATGTGTAAATTAACAGCTGCTAGAAACTCTGGTAATACAAATATAATGCTTTATTTCCACATACATGAATGATCATATATGTCTATAGAAAGACTTGAAAGTAAATAATAAAAAAAGTTATATTTGAGCCATCGTCTGTGAAAACCTATGACAAAAAAAGCAGGTGCAAGATGAAGACACCAGTTGTGGAATATAAATAATAGTTCAGGAACAATCAAGTGTCGTACCAGATTATTTTGACAAAAATGGAAGTACTTACAGTCTAAGTGACTATGTCTGATGCCTTCCACATCTTCAGCATGAATGAAATGGTAACATCTCTTTCCTACAATATCTACAGGGGTCAGATCCATGTAATCACTAATCCTAAAAAGGAAAAAGAATATACAGTCTATAATTCAAGAAGGGAAAAACCAAGAGAACTGTCAAATGACTCAGAAAGTGAAATCTGCTAAAAAGTTTTTTCAATACTAAAGTCATTTGAATGGAATATCTCTACAAATGAGACACAGCCTTAAAAGGAAAAAAAAAAAGAAAGGTTTTTTTTTAAAGAAACCTGGAAATTATTTTATCCATTTAAATAAGTGGAAAATTAAATTCTAGTACATATTGTCCCAGTAGCATAACACCAAGAAAATATAATTCCATGAAATTATAAAGCATTAGCAACAATCCAAAATCCTCATTAAAAGACTAAGATGATTCAAGGTTACATAATAAAGTAGAAACATGTTATGTTTATACCAAATGATTAGAGACACATTTCATTTCAACAGATTGGTCTTCTATTGGGTATATTCATGAAAAAGCTCTTCAACCATTTCTTGGCACCAAGTCCAGACTGATTTTTCAAGGGATATAATTTAAATGCTGAGACACACTGATGCCTCAGGGTGTTATCTTTTTTAGTCTAATTCATTTGGGAGCTTAGCTTTCACTCTGGGCCCTTTCAACTGGGACTTTGTTGTTTATTGCACATAGAAACTTCAAAATCTATTCTGCAGACCTTTGTGTGTGTGTCTGTGTGCTTGTGTCAGTGTGGGTGTGTAAACTTGTATCATGGACTGTCAAGATGTCAGTGTCCTTAAATGTAATACAGAGATTATAAAGAAAATAGGAAAATGTTTTGCTCACACAATCATTTAAAAGTATGTCTGTTTTTTAGACATAGAATAATTTTTTTAGGGTTTGAAATAATCTGCAATGATTGGGGTTGAGCCCACTTTTCAATTTTGAGACATAATTGTCATTCATTTACAGGAGCTGTAAAGACCACTAAACATCTTGATATAACAAGATAGCTACTGGAGTGTGATCCTGGGGGATGCCTAAAGCAGAAGCCGAACTGTGTGGGTCTGAGGGGCTTGCAGCAGGCAAAGGGGGTGAACACAGCCACTGATGC
Source organism: Lepidothrix coronata (assembly GCF_001604755.1). Lineage (NCBI taxonomy): Eukaryota > Metazoa > Chordata > Aves > Passeriformes > Pipridae > Lepidothrix > Lepidothrix coronata. The sequence continues at coordinate 468,628 of NW_016690263.1, forward strand.
ACTGATCAGCAGAGCTGTGTTTGCCTGTGTGTCTGAAGCAGGGTGAATACATAGACTGTAAAGAGCGAAGGACAATACCACAGCAGCACTGGTGATTTAAACCCAGTTGAAAATAACCCCAAACAACAAACATGAAAAACTTCACAGGTCATGCAGGTGGAATCAAATTTGCTTGTAAATTTGTCAAATCAAGTTTAGCACAAAACACAACAGCCTTCTCTCACTTTCATGACAGAGCATGTTGAAGGATGTGCACCTTCAAACAACTGCCTACTAGTTACAGCACTTAGCCAAATATGGGATAGCCATATGGGGATATCTGTCTAACGTTTATCACAAACTACAGTTGAAAAGCACCTCTTCTACCTTCTCGTGGAGGACATAATCCACAAGGACAAAGACAAATCTGAAACTGTGGCAGTGGGATTCCCTATCTCTCCTGCTGAGTTCCTCCACTTTGGTTGCACAGTGAATTATTTGCTGGGAAGAAAAAGGACCTGGGGTCTCTGCCCAGTGATAAGAAACCCCAGCAGAAGGAAGGGAGCCTGAGATTTAAACATTCTTTTCCCCTCTATAATATCTTTTTATACTGAACTAAGTGTATAAACAGTCCATGGTGCAGGAACTAGAACTCTGGTCTCTCCTCTCATGTCTACACTCACCTCACTGGCACACTTTGCTGTCTCTTCTCTGGCCCAAGAACTGAGTGTTTTCTAGTTGGAGGTGGCTCTGCTTCAAGACAGTGGAACAGGCTTTCCAGGGAAGTGATCACTGCACCAAGCCTGTCTGAGTTCAAGAACCGTTTGTGCTCTTGGGCACATGGTGTGATTCTTCCACCACCTGCATAGGGCCAGGAGGTGTACTCGATGATCCTGATGGGTCCCTTCCAACTCAGCATATTCTATGATAAGATCAGGGAAAGGAAATCTCACCCTGCCAGCCTAGTAGAAAGAGGCAATCGCCAGGCAGGCCACTGCCCTGTGGTGTTCCCAGGCTGTGAGTGCTACAGCTCACAGGACTAATATGAAAGATGATCATTCTGCTTCCCCTCTTGTAAATTTGACTCAGCTGGATTTTATTTCTCTGCAGTAGCCTGTTCGTGTAAAGTCTTCACAGATAAAAATTAGCAAACACTGCAAGGCAACTGTGGAAACAGATTCACAACCCCTTAAGTTTAAGATTACGCCAGGGGAAGTTTAGATTAGATACTAGGAAAAGTATTTCCACCAGTAGAGTTATCAAGCATTGGAATGAACGGGCTTCCCAGGGAAGTGGTTGAGTCACCGGCCCTGGAGGTATTTAAAAGACATGTAGCTGTGGCACTTAGGGACATGGTTTAGTGGTGAACCTGGCAGTGCTTGATTTATAGTTCGACTTGAGGATCTTAAAGGTCTTTTCCAACCTAAATTGGTCTGTGATTCTATAATTTTAAGGAAAAGATGTTTCAGACAGACATATGAAGGACAGAGGATTTTTTTAAAATGAAAAATGTGTAAGAAGAAAGAGAGAGAATATCCACATATAAGTGATGTTCAATGGTAAGCAATGACATCAAAAACAGAAGCAAAAGAAATTACATCAAATAGAACACTTATGCTTATATGAAAGGTACTAAAGATGGAAAAGAAATAATTTACATGGATAAAGTAAAATAAATATGGTATATCTTGGAGCACTTGTTAGGAGATAGATCTTGTGGCACCCAAGTCCTGTGACAAAATAAAGTAATAGGTTGATGAGTAAGAACCTGGTTTTTACTGAATACACGGACCTCATCCCATAAAACATAAGCATAGGCTTATGTTTGAGCAGATCAATGGTTCTACTGACTAACAGGACTGATAACATGATTGAAATTTAAAGGTAGGTATATGGTACAGCGCTTTGCTGAATGAGGAACAGACTGTGCACTCATTTGTAGACCTGTAGACTGTTTCTGCAAGTCTGAAGGAACTACTTACAACCATTATATGGCTAACAAGCCAAACCTCTTCCATGTGATTATTTTCTTTTGAGCATATAGTAGCAGATATGGCTATAGCAGTCCACATTAAACTGGACTATCAGCTATTTCCACATGGTCTCCAATCCTTAGCAGTTGACTCTGAAAACCAAGCAACGTCTTTATTTTGCTTTTAGTTGTTTATCACCATGTGACATGATTTGTCCTCTGCAGGTGCTTTTTGCACTCCATTGACTATTTTAGACTAGATGGTAAAGCTTAGATGACATGAATCCTAAAAGAGACATAGATTAATATGCCGCATTTTAGGCAACAAAATTTTGCATCTATATTTTACACTCTCGAAGCAATATATTAATTGTTAGAAATAGCCAGTGTAATACCTAATAGATCTTGTCTCAAAGGGAAGCTAACTTGACCAGTTTCTGCACTGAGTCCAGGATTCTAAAGTAGATCTCTTCATTCAGAGAAAAGTAACAAGATGCACCCAAAGACCTGACTAATGTCTCTCCTGCTCACTGCTGTTGCAAGCAGTCAACCACTTGGAAAACTAGGAGTACTATTGATCTCACCCCTGCTGATCCAATGGTCCACTGTGAGCATTCATTTCAGTTAAGTGGCATGGCTTCTGCTCCATACTCCCTGCAGCTGCCAGTAACTCCCCATTGCTCCATAAATAGTGCTTACAGCTTGCCCAGCATGAATCCATTTTTCTCTGTTTTCATCAATGTTGTGCTTGCTTTACTGTGGCACCACAAAGAATCTCCTGGCTGCCTGCAAGGGCCAGGAGTCGAGCCCATATATTCATGATGAGATACTTATCTCCTTTTCTATAGTCCCAGAAGAGAGATCCCAACTTCCCTGACTCAGAGAATGGCCTTGGCAAACGCCCAGATAATTAATCTGACAGCTTCAATCATCTGTTCAGTTAATTCCTTCCCATCTTCTGTTTTTTTTTCCATTCTCCCAGTTTTTAGAGTCATATTCTGCTTTGCACCTGCTATGAAATCCAAGTCCTGTCAGTCTTATTCCATTTTTCATCACTGGAAATCCCACTGCGTCTATGAGCTCACATTCACCTCCCAGCACTGGCGAAAGTGTTTCTACTATTTGAAAATATTTTTATGAACTATTTTCAACAGTGACATCAGGGACCTAAAGTGAAACTATTGCAACATAAATTCAAGTACCATCATATGCATTCTACATTAGCATATGAGATAAAATCTATCACAAACAAGGAAAAGTTGTTTTATAATGTTGCCTTTAACAAATGAAAAACATTAATAAGCTCAACACTTTATTGCTGGTTTACCACAGTTTACCACATGATATCAGCCTTTTCTATTTGATTACCAATCAGTGTACCTAATCTGAGGCATTTTACAGTTTTCAGTGATGCCTTTCTCAGGCACTTGAAAGTTTATTGCTACATGAATGTAAAGGGAAGGTTTGAGAAAAATGTTTAATTAAAAAAACCCCAACAATTTAGGGCTGATAAAAATGCCAAACGGACAGCAGAAAAAGCATAAATCTTTCTAACTTGGCCTAAAAATTCATATCATACTTGACCTGATAGGATAGTGCATTTTTCACATCCATTTGATTCCTGGCTTTTTTATGGAGGTTGCCAATGAAGGTAACAGTAAGTGCAGGCGATTTTGTTAAAAGGAAATATGTTCGTGAGGAACTAGATAGATACCAGCAACTCATTTCACAGAGGCCTTCAAAAAACTCTGAAGTGGTAGTAGCTTTCCATTACTACCTAGGTAGGTTACAGTGAAATCAAAGACTAAGGCAAAAGTTTTCCTCTAGATCCTACTCCTAATTCCTAGAGCCAGCTGCCAGATTATACAGAAGTTGGATTCTCACTGGATAGACTCACAGGCAAAAAGCCCAAACTTTAATGCTGTTATCCACTTTCTCTGTAACCTTGTGCAATCCACTTTCCATGGAGCAGTTTTTCCAAGCTTAAAAATGAGAATAATATATTCACTTTTAGATAATGCTTTGGAAGTTTAGATGAAGTGTTCTCTCTAACAGTCAAGTAATACTGTAGCAGTTCAGCAATGTGACAACCTCATAACTGAAACGGAAGATTATTTTAAATTGTTTAAGACTCTGATTCAACAAAACATTTGGGTTTATCCTTTTTTATAAAAGTTTATATTGATGTGCTATCCTGATCATAGGTATTCCATTATGATTGAGCAATTATGATTGCTCATATCAGAAAGCTTCCACTCAATTTATAATATGCCATGGTTGCTGTAATAATCTTGTTTGTTCCACTGATAAGTCCCCTTGACAAAATTTCTTTTGGCTACATTACCTTCCTACTTCCTTTCCAGCTTTTCTGCGCTACCTCAGATTTCCATCAATGGACCCAAACTTTATTACTTATCCCTTCCCTCTCATGTATCTTCACTTCTGCTCAGAATACCCATTCCCCGGATTTTATTTTTATTTTTCAGGGCCATGAGGCCTTAATGGTCTTGACCAGCCTCCCTCCCCTGCCCTTCATACACCCAGAACTCCATGTCAGCCCTCTGGGGCTTCTCCCCCCCCTAGCCCAGACCCCCATGTCAGCCCCCAGGGCTGTCAGCCCCTGCCAGTTTCCAGCTGCTCATAGCCCTGCCCGTTCATGTGTTCTACTGACCAGATCCCAGCCCATGCCACTGCCTGTCCCCAGGGAGGTGTCCAATGCCTGGGGCTGGGGCTGTCCCTGTGCCCCCCCTCAGCTTTTAGGATGGTGGGATGGGCCCTGGCTGCCCGGTCCTGCCCTGACAGACCACCATGGGGAGCTCCTGATACTACGAACATCCAGTCCCCAGTGAGCAGACAGCTGAATTTAAATACTATCTTTCACCTTCTGAGATCACTTGTCGCTTTCACATCGAACGTGGCCCCCCCTCAACCAACTCTTCATCACCTGTTTCCATTTCACTGCTGTCTTTCCCAGTATGCCCTTAACCAATTTTATTCTACAGTTTTCCCACCTCTAACTGCAACAGATCCCACCTCTCTAGCCTACTATCTAGGCCATCTGTGCTTCTGTTCCATTAAACACTGAGCATGATGTGCTGTAATCTGCAAATTAGTTCAAAAACGGAAAACTTTAAAACTTCAGACAGAAAAACTTGTGGAGAGGAGGATGGGAGAGCATAAGGACAGGCATACAGGTCAGACTAACGTCTGTCTAGTCCCAAGTCTTGACTCTGAGAGGGACAGCGAAAGATTGTAAAAACCAGAAAAAGCTTAGAGGAATCCTTCCTGGTCTATCTTCCCTTATTCCAGCAAGATATCCTGCAAATTATGGTTTTTAATTTATTTTATCCTCTTAGAATGTAATGAAAATGAAGGTGGTGATGATGAGAGTGAATTCAGCGCTCTCATACAATACCAGGATGACATTGCAGGAGTCACAAATTTCAAAACTTCTTGCCAAGCCCATGGAACAAAGAATACAGACAGCAAAAATAAAGAAAAAAGAAGCTAAAAGCTGTACCTATTTTCACAGTAAATGATATTGAGGTCCATATTCACACGAGTGACAAACATGTGGCAGTCAATCCTGACTTCATTAATTGTAGGAGGTGGCAAAGCATGAGCAACGACAACAAGTCCCATGATTTGGCTGGGTACTGTCCGACCGTGTGATAGTGATACTCTCAGACGTAATCGACCTGTTATATGAATCACCTGCAAAATAAAAATAATAGAAAATACCCAGTGAATTATGAATGCAATTTTGACATCAGTTTCTTTACTATTCCCTAAAGATCACTTGACACAACCTAAAATCATACTAAGTAGTACCAGTATTAGTGTTAAGCTTATTAATATTTGCTGTCAACGTGCCCTGTCTCTCCTAGTGGCAAAAAGAACAACATAACAGGCAAATACTTCACATTCATCAAATAAAAACCTAGGAATTTCTGTGGTATTGATTTTTGCTGTGTGATTCTTACAGAAAGAAAGAAGATAACAAAGTAGAAATTCAACAAGAGAGGGAGTGTGATAAAACTGAAACTAGGAAGTTGGAAATTAATAAAATAATAATTTCATAACATTTGGGTTTTTTTCAGAATGGATTTAATTGAATTGCTAGTCACCTACACTATGGAGACACTGTTCCCTGCCTTAAATTTCTTCTTTGTGGTTGGCAATTTGNTGTGTGATTCTTACAGAAAGAAAGAAGATAACAAAGTAGAAATTCAACAAGAGAGGGAGTGTGATAAAACTGAAACTAGGAAGTTGGAAATTAATGAGACAGAAATATCAGCAGTTTTGAATTTTTTTCAGAATGGATTTAATTGAATTGCTAGTCACCTACACTATGGAGACACTGTTCCCTGCCTTAAATTTCTTCTTTGTGGTTGGCAATTTGAGAAGCAACAGCCTGTAAGTGATCTATGAGCTCAGCTGCAGGATGGTCTTCTTGCATCCACAGCAAAGGTTTTAAAGGGCTGGCAAACGTGTAATGACTTTGACTAGTATGTATGTATGTATGTATGTATGGAGAGCTCCAGGGGTGGTAGTTTCTTTCATATTCACAAGATAATGCCTGAAAATGCCTGGGAGGTCTGATTGAACCCCTAAGAATTTTACCCTTATTCCAAGAACACTGCCTGGAATGGAGTAAATTGAAACTCTGGAAAAAGAATAATCCACCACTTCCAGTTTCACTCCTTCATGAGTTCTGTGGATAAATAGAGGGGTTGTTTTGTCCAATAAAATAATATAATTACAACATATTGAAATGAAAATGAAAACTGCAGTTCCTGTACTCATGGATAATAAAGCTATAAGAAGTGACAGTTGCAGGGTCTCCCAGATTTTCACCCTGTTGTCTTATGAGAAGGCTTCCAGGAGATGAAGGCCACTTTCATTGTCATCCCAGGCTCACTACCCAGAGGTCAACAGAGATGTTGGTTGATATCAGGGGCACTGGAGAAGGTGACAGAAATGGGATGTAGCTATAAGTGCACTGATACTCATCTCACAAAGATAGCAGACAAACTCTTTGCTTCTGATCTGAGATTGATTGTTATTACAAAGTGAGAGGGAAGAAAATTTTTCATTTACAAGACTGCAAATCACAAAATGCATCCAAATTCAAATCTAATTCATGCTAGCATATTTGTGATCTAAGCCTTAAAGTTTGTTCCTTTTTTTTTAACCTATACCATCAAAATATCTCCTTTCACAATTATTTTACATTTTGATCTTAGCCAGTGTGGTGAATCTGAATGAGGAAAGTGATTAGCTGCTCTGTTTGTCCATTTCAGTTGCAGGTTTCTGACCACCTATGTTTGAAGTAATTATGCCTAAATTCACACTTAATGCACCTTCCTATGAATATTTGAAAAAGTTCCTAAAGGCAAGGATGCAAAAACACCATTTCAAACTTACTTTAATTTTTCTTAAGACTTCATTAACTAATGAAGAAATAGATAAAAGAAACAGGATTAACTTCACAGGAGGGGCAGCAATAGTATATTTTGCTCCTTCTAGCTAGGCTTCCATATACATCTGCTTTTTATCATTATCTGTCTCTTTTTATCATGCAATTTCAACTTACTGCAAAACTCAAATCTGCAAATGCTTGCAAAAATGCTGATGGATAACTAGTAAAAATGTGAAAAATTATCTTATAGGGAACATGTTATGCAAAAGTATTGTTCTGTTGTTTTTTCATAAGACTCCTTATGCTAATATGTTTGAAGTTGGCACTATCACTTGAGGGAATTTCTAAGATACATCATATTTATCTCTTCTTTGTACTTTTTTAAACCTTCATGTCATTTGCAGCTAAATATCAACATGATCTGTTTTTGAACAACTCTCTATTCAGACAGTACCTCACTTTTTTTTCTGATCCTTCATCTGGAATACACCTCAGATGTAGTATTGCCCCAAGAGACAATTCCGAACATGTTAGAACCACCATATATTAACATTGTTGAATTTCAAGAGAATTTGTTTCCAGATTCAAATTAGTTAGCTTGTTTCTAGCTTTACCATGGATCCAAACATGTTCTAAATCCCCATGTGAATTCAAATTTTAGGGGTCAGCACTCAAAGAAACCCCAACATTTTGATTCTGTACACTTGAAAATGTACAGCAAACTGCTCATCAGTTCCACTGCCTGTGTGCCCATATAGAAACTGTATTTCCATGCCTGAAATCACTTTCTATGACACCATTAGTCAAATGCACCAAGTGGGAAATCTAATTGGTAGTAAAAAACAATTCTAACTGTCATGACCTTGTTCTATATTGTGAGTATTGCCACTTTTAACACTGGTTCATTTGAACTGGGATTAGGGGTGATAGGAATTATAGGGTCAATTATCTCCTGTAGCTAAAATTAATCTCTTTATAATTCAATCCCACAGCACTAGTCTCTCATATCCTAAAACAGTATTATGACTTTAATGAAGCTAAATTGCAAGAATAAACTGTTTTATGAAGGACAATACTTGGCTCCAGATGTAAATATTTAATAAAAATTTGCTAGGAATATACTGAAAATCAAAAGTAAATGCAGTTCTTCTGTGCAGTTTTCTTTATAAATGCTTCCTTCTGAAAAGTATGCAACAGTCCAAATCCATCTTTAAACTGTAATTGTCTTCTTTTTAGTAATGATATATGAATAGACTAGCACATTTAGATGTCACAGCAAGAGAAGACAGTGATAATGTATTCTGTCCATTATAAAAAGGTGGGTTAATATCAGATCATAGAATCATCAGAACCTTCATATGTCAAGAGCTGTACAGATTTCCCCAGCATTTCTTCATCTACCTCCTAAATTATTCAATATCAAGACTCCTTTTTCACTCTACTGAACTGGGTTAACAGTTCAGACACTTTTTTGCTTACAAACTGTTTATTAGTAGGTGTCGTAACTATGATTCTATGATTCATCCTATAGAAACAGAGGGAAATCTTAATGTCAAAATAAACTTTGTAACCTGATCTAGACCAGGATTTAGCACAGGTCATTCTGATCTGTGTTATTGCTTGTAGTGTAACCTGGTTGTATAATAATTACTCTTGGATAGACAGGTGGGAGAACAAAAAAGCGTTCTACAAAAATAAAACTTTTAACACTGTGAAATGAAAATAACACATATACTGCTGTAAAGATGTCATGCTGAAGCAAAACAACTACTGTAAAAATCTTCTGCACTGTTTAATTGACTTGTTAAAAAGCAAAGTCTAAATCAACTTTGCCTGAAACTCCAACAGTGCAAAAAAATTATTTGGCTTTTATTTTTAGCTGATTAGAAAAAGGATTTGCAAAATATTGTAAGTACATGTAAACACAGTTTATGAGTGTGGGAGTGTTAACAAGCCACACTGGTTGGACAAATATATATTTCTTTTCCCTGCCATATGCTCTCTTTAGTCATCTGTTAGCGATATGCACTTAGATGTGCTCTACTAATGTCTACTCATTGTAAACAAGCATATCACAAAGACTTTGATAAAACCTTCCCTCTGTCAGTGCTTAGTAGGAAAGTCCAGTGATTGAAAAACACATCTGGAACCTGCTCATCAGCCTTTAAAGCTAAATCTCACCTCTGGAAATGGAAATATTTTCTTTGTCAAAAGACGTCTTTAAATATTACATCCATTTTTTCACATACATATGATGTCAGAATAAGGACATGCATTACCAGAGGCTATAAAAACCTGAAAGCATGAAAAATCTGTGAATTTCACCTTTCAGATGTCTCTGTGTTCTTCAAAACTTAAACTTCAATTCAAAATAAATTTCTAATCTATTTCTTTTGTTCTCTGTGTAAATCACTATGCCAATTTATTGTGTGTGTGAAACCACAGCACTGGCAGAAGTTGTCCCTCCAGCTCATTTCTCTTAATAATATATTAAATTTGAAGTCTTAAAATTATAGCTTATAATCAATTTTTTAAAAGTCATATATGAAAACATCCTAATTTAGTTTGTGTACCTAGATATTTATTTAGTGAGTTTACAAACAACTCACACACACATTTATCCCCATTTACAGAAATAACTGTGATTCTGAAGGATATATATGTTTGTTTTAGTCTCTCAAAGATATTATTTTATACTTCCAAAATCAACATGTAAATCTTTAAAACACAATTAATTTAAAGCGTTAAATTGATTTAAGAAATATCTTGCGCACTATAACCCTGTTCTTATATTTTGCTTTTGAAGAGTTTTGTGCTCCTTCACTGATACATGGACATACATCTCAAAACCTGTCTGTGGCACCAGTGAGACAAATGTTTTAATACTCCACAAGGTAAAGAGTTCTTATATGGTTTCAGGTGATTTCTCAGGTAAGACTGAACATTGGAAGAAGGCTTTCCTCTGGACTTTGAAAAGAAAAAAGAGTCCACTGTCACATCTGGAATTCATATAGTGATATCTGAAAGTTGTTCCTTTTCTGACATCAAAATATATCCATGTCTATCAACCTAAACTTCAGTATAGGTTTCTTTATCTATCACAATTATCTGCTTTCTTCCCTGTGCCCCACTGTAGTCACTATAACATTTCTACTTGCTTATATTTTCTCATGGCCAGAAACCATTTATTTCTGGGGTTCCATAGCCCATTCTCATTGAGATCAAAGCCTGCTCACTCTCACAGTCTTCAGGAAAGCTTTGGAAAAAAACGTCACTGGCCTATATTCAGCAGTATTTGGGATCCGAGAGGTCCAGTAAGGCCTTGTGTTTGTAGTTCCAGAAATACTTGTGTATCCCATTCTCAAACCTACTGCATTTCTATTAACATTGCAGTATTCCTAACAGGAGGTCCTATGGAGCATGACATTTTGGTGTTGAAAAGGAATGAGCAGCTACAGCTGCAATATGTTGGACTATTTCACATGTGCAGCAAGTCTGAGGAGTCCCAAATGCATCCATCCTTCTGTACACACACAGATCAATTCTCCATCCTGTGTACAGTTAGCTTAACATACAAAGGACACATTAGGCTTGCATATGCATTTTACATGATGGGTTTGTATCCATCATGTAAATTAAAGTTTGCAGATGCATGCTCCTGTTGTATCAATGTTGTATCAATCCTCTTTTATTCTATAAAATAACCATTTTATCATTTTTTCCCTTGTTAACATCAGCCATCTCCAACTTCATAAGCATCATCTATCTTTTCTCTTGGACAGCATAACAGAATACATGTCTACTTACAGTAATTATTCTCAACACTTACTTGAGTCAGAAGTTTGTTACTTCAGTTTTAGCCTTGAAAAAGTGCTCGTATGTGGAAAAGTCTGTATGTTTGGGTTTTCTTTTTCTGACCAAAGTAGTCCATCCAATAAAAGTCATTGCTTCTACACATAAACCTTGTCCTATTATATCAAGTCCTCACCGGAACAAAGTGCAGCTGTGGGTGAGTCATTCAGAACCATAGCAGATGAAAAAAAGACGAGGCAATAATCTATGATTCCTGAGAAACAGCTTTGCAGTCAGTCTTGATTGAGTTATGCACTGAATGCCACCTGAACCACTGCTCAGAGCTGTGGTCTTGAGCACTCATTCAAAGAATACGAGCCTGATTTCAAGGAGGGCGAACATTATTCCTAACACATACATAGTTTCAAGGTCAATAGCCTCTTTTCCATCTACAAGTACATTTCAAATCCCTTCAAATACACCTGCAAAAGACAGTCTGAAAATGGAAATGGTATTTACATTTAAACAGCATATTTTGTCTCAGGATGTATTTTATTGTTAAAAAGTCAATACTAGTTTTTGAAGACACTCTAGGCTTTTCCTATCTTTCCTCTGTTATCACTCTCTCCAAATAATAAGATTCAAAAGCTATTCTACTGCTTAAAATAGTCAGAGGCAGAATTTAGGCTAATCCTAAGGGGTTTAAAAAAGTATCCTTATGAGACCTCAAACTCATTGGCACTTAAAGACAAGCATCGCACAAGAAACACCCCAGCGTGGCAGGCTCAGTTCGTAGTACTTGCTCTATCCCTAATGTGACCTGAGTAGAGTATTATTGATTGCACATGAGGAACATTGAGATCAGTAGCAAGCACAATAGCCACAGTCACTTTCATTCAAGTACACCACAGGGAACAGCTGCTCTTCTGCACTAAATTTACAGTTTTGGGCACACATGCAAAAAACCGGTAGTTCTACAACCTCAGAATGCAGAACCTCTTATCTCCCACTTACCCCAGACTAGATAACAAACTAAAGGGCAGGGAATGGGGACAGCTTTCTAACTCTCCAAAAGAGTGAAGACAAAACACGAACCTGACATTGCCCATGTTATGTTGTCTAGGTTAAAGTTACCTTAAGAATACTCTGTGGGAGTAATGGAAAACTATTGTATGATAAACAATTCCTAAAGCTGCCATAAAAAAAAGGCATTTTCAAGAGTGTGTAAATGTCTGTCAAGAGTTATCGAATCTTAATAGTCTGGGAAATGTGCAGCAGACCATAGGTTGGTCAAGAATAATTAGTAAAAATATATTTGCGATCAGCATTTACAGATGCTGTAAATTAACATTATTAGATCCTAAATTTATGGCTGATTTTTCATTGTGTTACATAACAGCATTTACTTTTTTTAATTTGAGATAGTAGATTAGCAGTTATTGTTTAGGATAGCATAGCACACTGTCCTGTGTTGTATATGGACACATATCTATCTTTATTGCCATGATGGTTCTCATGTCAGAATTCTTAGGTCAAGTCTTGCATTGGTATACATCACAGTAGTAAAAGTTGCATGATCAAAACCTTTCAAAACCATACGTGCATTGTAAAATATGTTAACGATAACACATCCTTTCCTGTGTTAGAATTTTTCATTGATTGCATTGCATTAGCTAGCTACTTTTCTCTAAATAAAAGATGTTGTAGACCTGACACTCCTGCAATCAGCTTTATAAAATAAAAAGAAATATTGTGCTGTCATTGCACATTATAATTTTTCATTTATTTTGCTTTATACAACTGCAAAGGTTTCTATTTACATAATCAAACCTTACAATAAGAGCTCCAAATCTTCCACTATTAAATAGTATCTTTTAAATATATGCAGTGTTAGTCATTCAAGTTATATACCTTTGAATCTTTATAAGATATCTTATTAACAACTCAGTCTATCAACAATGCATTGTTTTTTCATAATCCAAAACTTAGAAGCATTTGAAGAAGATCAACATTGAAAAACCGGGAAAAGAAGAAACTAAATGAAATCAACACACTGCAACCTGAAAAAGTAGCCATAAAAATTGGGTTTGTAACAGAATACTTTTTGAAGTAATTGGCACAAAGGCTGTTCTAGTGCAGATTGCTGCAAGAGTGCTCTTGGCAAGAACATCATAAGCACTAGCAAAACTTTAATATGCTCAAACAGCCAAATACAAACTGACACCAGGAACCCAAGTGTGGCAACAAACAGGAAAAAAATAGAGTATCTCAATTTAATACAAACCTACATACAAAGGGATCAATTTTTACAATTCGTGGTTTAGCATACAATACAGCTGTCCTCAGAGTGAATATAGAGTAGCTATACATAAGAAATTAGAATTATCAATTCAGGGGAATTTCTCAAGAGTCCTTTTGATATGTAATACAGCAAATATAATGACTAAGAAACCAGACATCAATGCATTAAATGAGATCAGGTTGAGATCTATTTAGAAAAGACAGGTTTAAGCTGGAAAAAGAATCTCTTTGATACAACCTCCAGACCAGACCATTTGCAGAAGGATTCAGGATGAACAGATTTACCCTTGCATATCTGTTTGCTTCACACATGCTTTTAAATATAAACTCTAAAATTTTTAATATTGAGTTATTGAAGAATTAAGTCTATGTAGTAAAAAAGATTAAGAACCTGGGATTGTCTTACACTTCTTGCAAATGTTATAATGGATTTTTTATGTTGAATTCAGAGGAATAAATGAACAGTTATTTAAAACCTAGCTAACATAACTAACTTATTTATAAATCACAGAATCACAGAATATGCTGAGGTGGAAGGGACCCATAAGGATCATTGAATCCAACTCTTGATCTATTATACATTCTGGCTACTGCTGGTCAAGCTAGAAATCTGAAATGTCTCAGAATTTTTGTTAGTCTGCATCCCTGATTTGTGGCCAATACTCATTTAACCCTGAAATTCAAAAGATAGGTTCACTTTAACAGATTTGTCACTGCAAATCCCTCAGTGTTCAAATATGTTGCATTTTTTTCCCCTCACAGAATGTTTGAAGTCTCCTTTAAAAATAATGCCTTAAGGATATTTTTTCCTTAATACTATTTAAAGAAAGTTAAAAGCATTTTGCTATTGAAGTGTGCAGGGTTCCAATAAAGGAATTGTCATTCCTGCCCATGAGCAAACTCTCTTGAAGCTCACTATTCCAGAATTCTGGTGCTCCTGCCAGCAGTGAAAGTCGAACCTGAAAAATTACTTTTGTTGCACCAGTTCCAATGCAGTTTATCAGAGTATTGGGGGGTGGAAAATGGCTACATCATTCTGCAACAGAAAGGATGAAAAGGTTGTTTAAAAAAAGTAAGCTTCAATCCTGTGTGTCAGGGTAACCAAACCTTATTGCACTAAAGACAACCAATAATAAGTATTCTTCAGATGTAGGGTCTTTATTTCTATCTTTGGAGGGAGAAATAAAAGGTTTTTAGTTTGTTTTTTTTCCTTACTGCTTTCTTTGATGTAGTTCTTAGCAGTCCAACAATTACCTTAGGTGATTCTGTGCAAGGACTTGATAAGTGAGAAAGGACTAGATAAAACAAAGTATCTGATATTAATGTATTTTTCCCACACAAAGAGAAAAAATATATTAATGCTGTTGTCTGTAAAGACAGAAATGGATTCCTCAACTCAGCCGTGATTAAGACAGGAATGTTTATGTTCTACTCAAGCTCTCCACCTGTGGTGGAATTCTGCAACCCCAGAATTCATTCTGAAGCTAGTCAAGGAAAATTACATTTCCTCCTCCTAATTTTGTGGCTAAATTGGTAGAAAGATCTGAGATTTTCTCGTAGTAAAGCAGGGACACACAGCGAAAAAGGCTGAGAACTATTTCTTGAATGTCATTAATACTGAGATTCCTCTGCTTGTGCTAATGGTGTCTGGTATATATACTCCTACAGCAAAAAGCAGCCATTTTTTTTATTTTAATAATTGTATGCTTTCCCCTAGCATGGCCCAATTTTTGCTGGCTGTATACAAGCATGCAAGGTCTACCAAAAGATCCCACAACAGAATGTGTGAGCTTTCCTGCAAAACATCACAACTGTGACGAAAGCAAAGGTGGAGATAGGCAAAAAAGATTAATTTCCATATTTATTATATGCTTTCACTTTCTGCCTATAAATGACACTTAAATGAATCTAAAATACAAATTTTCTGTTTAAAAGGGGAAAAGAGACAGTAAAGTATATGAACCAATTTTATGAAAAATAAAACTGTAAATTTTAGAATAGCTTCCACAGGTGGCTAGTAATGGCTCCACATCCAGATAGCAAAAAGGAATGATGATAGGGAAGTAAAGGTCTTTTGGTATGTCTGCCAAGATATAATGTCAGTAGTTCTTTGACTGTGTTCAGTGTTATATTTGAACAGTTTTAAATACATCTCACATGGTCATGATAGAGAAAGTAGCTGGCATTAAACCTGCAAGCCCCAAGCCCTAAAGTGGCTTTACAGAGACTCTGGCTGTAGAAGAATGCTAGGGTTAGCCATGAAAGCCTTTCCAGAGAAGCAGCCATGTGTACTGTCCTTACTAGCTAAGTCCACCCAAACAAGGATGTGATTTTCCTTTGAAGAAAAAGATTCTATTCCACTTGGAGATGGATGGCCTTGGCAAAGCTATGACCTTCTCCTTGACAGCTACAAATGGACTACTATTTATGATTTCTTTCTATAATCCACTTAATTTAGCAAGCTAGATTATACATAGCAATTTATTTGTAAAAATCATAATGAAACAGCATTGTTTTAAATGCTAGATGTGGATAAATGGGGAGGAAAAACTGATGAGAAGATTCGTGTTGTTGAATCTACACTGAAGAATTATGGCAGCCTCTTGCTTTATCTGCATTGGAATCAATTTAGTAATTTTTAATTCACTGATTTTCTGTTGTTTGCTTAACATTTATTAATTGATTGTCATTCTCATGCAATTAATTCAAAAGTTGGCAAGTTTAACATGCAGAGATTAATTTTCTTTTACTAACCCACCACTTAGAATACCTTTTTTTTTGAAAAACAGGTTACCGAGAAATTACCTCCACATCAATCATATTTATAAATGAAATAGAGTTGGGGTGTTGCATGCCATCTGTCAATCCACACTGAACCTTTCCTTATAAATGATTAAGATTTTCTATGTAATTCAATAAAATAATAAGAAAAAATTAGAACAGCTCTGTCTTTCACACAATTCAGTTCTAAGCAAAACTCAGTTTGAACACCTAGGACTTACTCTCTGTAAGGCTGGGAATCTCTCATTTAAGAGTATGATGCATCTTAGGTCATATGGAAATAAATGGTATGCCTGCCCCATCATCCACTGGTCATATGATCTGCACCTTTACAACAACCTACAGTTTGCTCAGCTGTCAAGTGTTTCTCATCCAGAATGAGAGCCATTCATTTGCCTTTCATGTCACACTCATTTACAATGGCTGAAATGTTTATTCAGGAAGAGAGTAGAGATAATGAGCAAGGTTTCTTTGCTCTTAGTTACCAGGGGCTATCCACAAGACTTCAGACTCACTCACTGTCTTCCTCATTGCAACACAAAACAGCAGAAGGTGAAAGGAAGAAAAGCATTCCCAAGCCTCCTTATTTTATTATGACTTTCACTATATTTGGTGTTTAACTGAAAGCCTCAGTTTCTGCATCTTTTTAGCTCTGTGTGTCACTCAGGCTGCTGATGTAAAGTGGACAAATTGGCAAAATAGACTTTTTTACAGAGAGTGGCAAGGAATATGCCTTAGACAACAAGTTTCTTTGTCTCCTGTATAAGGCTAGAGTGGACTCAAGCATTTTGATCTCAAAATGAGGATTTAATATCTCTTACAGAAAATACAGGGGTTCAGAAATATATGCAGTTAGGTATAAGAAGACATACAGAATGAATTCAGCACTCAATGAAGACTGTAAGATATACGAGCATGCAAGCTGTGATGCAGAGCTTGTAGGAACCCTACCCAGACTTTTTTTAGCACAGAAGATAAAACATGGCCTTTCTCCTCTCTCCTGTAATGTTGCTAAGAAAGCTATGTAGAAGAAAACTAGTCTTTTTTGTATTTGAGTTAAATCTGAAGTTAGCTCTTCATGTAACAACAAAGGGTAGAACACATATGTACACGTATATAAACTTTAATCTCATGCCCAGCCCACTGAATTAGTGGGACTAGATCTATGGTCTATTTGTAAAATAAGACTCTAAATGATCTGAAATACTGTGAGAAATGTACACAATATTTAACAAATCAAGATCAGTTTGTTTCCTATAGAAAACTAATGCGAAAAGCCTTAGAACGCCATCTTTGTGATGGATTTTAAAACCTTCCTATGGAAATCTTTAGCAAGCACAGAAATTCTCTGCTAAAATCTATGGGATCGTTAAAGGTACCTGGAAAAAAGATATCAAGTCATTCTTGTTAATCTGGTAGAACTTTTTAGTAAAGAAAGGGAAATTGTCTAGAAACATATGCAAATTTTGAAGACTTTTGTACACTTTGATCTGATGAGTCATTATAAGCTTACTGCACATCAATCTGCACTCTTATGAAATTCAGTGGTGCCTTGTTTTGCTTAGACCATGTAAAACAGCACAGGATTTGGCTCATTATGCTGTTTAAGTCACTTCTATTATAATTTCTCCACTTTCATTGACTTATGCTGAGCACCTTCCTTAAATCTCAGGTGAAATCCCCAGGACATTTCGTACAAACATGTACTTTGGATAATTGACTGTCTGCTTTAGCTGCTAAATTTAAAGCAAGCCAGGGTTATGGCACTGTATATTTTGTTAGATATTTCTCTGGCTTTGTGGAGTATTCGCTGCATGATCTGATAAAAACTGAGGCTAAATGAACTCTACAATTTGTATTTCTACTGCCACAAGTTTATTGGCTTGTTTTTTTTTTTCCTTGGCTCTGTCTGTAAGGTTCATTACTTACAGTTACTGCAGAATCAATTTGAAATGGCCAAAATCAGTGATGGAATTTATAGCACAATAAACGTACTGCCATATAAATGCTGTTACACATGAAAGGACCTCAGAATATTTTCAGCAATCCTTCTACATAGTAAAGTGTTCTGTTTTTATCAATTTAACAGAATCACCACAGGTATATTCTGAGAGGTGTAATCCTGACAGCTACACAGCAGATTTTCTCTGAGGCAGATATTTTTACAGGAAAACAATATTTTTGATAAAATCTTAGCATATCAGAACACAGAAAAGAAACCGAACACATCTTTTTCATTCTCCACATCAAGCATTTGCAGTTCTATTTCACAACATATACCCAAAAAAACCCCACAAAAAACCTGAACCAGGAAGAGTTTATGGAAAAAATATTTTCACACTCCTTGAGATATATATTAATTAGTTATCAGTTTAGCAACCCTGAAGTCTAGAGTAAGAGTATGTGTTGGGCACCATGGCACATGCGGAACATGGAGGGCACTTGAAGCTAAAACACAGAGTATAGCATCAGTAGTTGCCTGTTTATAAAGTCTATAAAGATTTACATCTCTATTTAGTACATTTTTCTTTCCAAGTGTCTCTATTGTAGGCATCTCATATTTTACATCATTTTGGAGCACAGAAACTTTTAACTTTAGAATGATGCATTGTGAAAAAAATACAGAAAAGACAGATGGCAGCTTGTCCTCCCCAAAACTCAATTTCATAATATGCATGTGATCACTAATAGGCAGGCACTAAAAAACAATTTTCCTTGACGGTAAAGAGCTGATAAATTGTCAACATAAACTTCATCTATGGTTGCTCCAGTGATCTAAAGCTCTTCTGTGAGTTTTGTACCATCAAAGTCTGTATCTTGCAACCATATAAAAAATTATGAATCCATATGACTATAAAGTCATTGAAAACAATCCATAATGCATGTTTGGGTATCAAGAATCAGCTTCTTGCTTCCTTGGGAAAAACCGTGTCCCGTGCCCCATTCCTAACACTGTGGAAGATCCAGGCTGTGTCCATTGATGCCCTGTGAGCTAATTGAAACAGGGCTCTGCTTTTAGCTATCTCTTAAGCACAGTGTTAGTGGTGGACTGACTTAACCAACATAGTCTTTGTAACAATGCAATAATACAACAATGCGATCACAAAAACTGAAAGCAGGTGATTTGTCAGGAAACAAATATACATTTCTGAGCACTTGAGCAAGTAGAAATTAATGAAAAAGCTAATAAGATAACAATTTCTAAGAAGAAATATGATTATCTAATACTTCAGAGAAGAAACATGCCTGGACCTTCCAAAATATGTCAAAAGCCCACCTGGCCACTGAGTTCACATGAAACAAAATTGAGCATTCAAGTCATGCATGCATAAAATCTTGGGGAACATGTCCAAACTATCTGTGCATAGAATGAGACTTGTTTACATTGAAAAAGCAGAGTTCATTTCAGATTTAAATATTTCACTGTAAGTGGTAACTATTAATTTTTATTTTTTAAAGGCTCATAACCATTAAATATTTGCACACCTCTAAGAATTCAGAACTTTTTCTGAGAATAACTGAGAAGCAGTAACTCAACAGCAGATAAGCTGTGACTGCTCTGTTATCAACATATTTGCCTGGAACGAAATAACATGATGGTCCCACCACATATTTAATTGCAAGAATTCCTTAACTTTGATTGTGAAAAGACTATGAAACATTTAGATCAGGTTTTTCTTGCTATACAGAGGAGGCACTACTTGCAAGTATGTGACCAGCTCTACCAAATGAAGCCATGGGAAGAATATATATTTCTTGAACTTTCTTTTAATGGGAGGAATACTGTCAGTTTTAAAGGCACCAGACTTGCATCCTGTTGCTCTAATTGTATGCAGTCTATATTACTCTTTTTATGTCCTCTAAAACCAACCAACCAACCAACCATCAGTAGACCAAGAATATATTTCAAACTGAGGAAATATTGTCAAGTATTAGAAAGATACAGTCTTTTCAATGTATATTTGGATAGAGTCACTGATGTGCTATATTGTTTGGTTTAGGATGGAAAACATACAAAGACTGGAATTATAACTGAATATGTCTGTAAAAAGGAAATGTGCTATCAGAAACAAAAGTGGAAAACATATTGTTTACCACTGATGAAATAGACCTTGGCTGTGTCCTTTCAACAAGCAATTCACACAGCAATGAACACAAGAAGTTCAGAGAGAATAAAATTCTTATCCATAAAAAGTGAAATAAAACTTGTAATCCTCCTCAGGGTAACCTCTTCAGAGCTCAGACCTCTTTATGCAATCTGTATGAATTTGCAGTACAGACTCCAAGAAAATTACAAGAAAATTACTAGTTCTTGTAAAACACTTAGTGTTTTCATTTGTTTGGGGTATTTTGTATAAATTTTGACTAATGAAGAAAATTAAAATAATTGTGTTCTTCCAACTTTATTTTCAGATACTGATTATTTTCCTATAAGCAGGCACAAAATTCTTGATTCTAAGGAGGGACAGCCAAAAAATGTATCAGTAACAACTAAAATTTCTTATTTCATACTGGTTAGAGATGCATTAAGGTATATAAGCTCCAGGGTCAGTATAAGCCTTGCTCAGCTTTCTTTAAAAGCATTGGGAGTAATAAAGACTTCCATTTTATCTTCAGTGAAATAATACTGCTGAAATATCACCTCGTTTTTGATGTCAGCAGTGATTTCTTTTTACCTCCATGATGTCAAATGGGAATTATTATTATTAGAATGACGGCTTCCTAATGATGCTGTAAAAAGGAGAAACTGAAACTCTTTCCACTAAACATCTATATTCTGCCTTCTCCGTAGGGTAAAGCAGATAGACTCAACCATACACCATTCCTCAAACAAATAAAGAGGCAGACTTAAACATTCAGAAATAGAAGCACAATGGCTTACTTGGTTATATAGTCATGAATATGCCTTTTGGAGAGTAGAGAAAAAGGACATTAACACTATAGTAACTCTTTCTTGGAAGCATGGCCTGAAACACTCATAATCAATTTTCTGTTCTAGAAGGTAAAACCAGCAAATCAACAACCAGATCACTATCCAGAAGTCATTACACCAGGTAAAATCAGGGAATGAAAGCCCCAGGTAATGGTTCCAATTCAACTATTGGCTTCAACCACACTGGTGATGGACACTGAAATGCTCTGTGCCTTTTGTCTCCCATTTTGTCAAATGAGTGAGTACAGAGGAACATTGCTTCATATGACAGCAAATTATATTAATAAATTTGGCTTTTGAGAAAATGATGAGCCTGAACCATTTGCAACCACCTATTCATGTAGAAAGTGAATAGCAGATGCAAAGTGGTACTATCTGCATGAGCGAATGGAGCATTTTGATTTTCTAATCACACTTTGATCAAATATAATGAGCTACAGTGAATAATGATTCCCTACCAATTTTATGTTTCTTATTACATATATTGCTTCACAGTAGTTAGTAAAGCTTGGAGGTCTTTAGGGTGGAGACACCTATGGTGAATGTGAAAAAATATTAATCAAATTGAAAAAAAGTCTCTATTTATAAGTTTTGTTTGTTTTGAACCAAACAGGGAAGTTTGCAAGGAGCCAAGCCAGCTGCCAGATGAAGACGGGGATGCTACCTGTTCCTGTCTCTAAACAAGGTGGTAGGAATGGCAGTTTGTTTGTTTGTTTGTTTGTTTGTTTTGTTTTGTTTGTTTTGTGTTTTTTTTTGTTTTTTTGTTTTTTTTTGTTTTTTTTGTTAAAGTTCTGCTAAGCTTCACACTATCTGATCTGAGTACTTTTTTCTTTGGCATCTCATTTTGCCTGTTCAGGGCAGTCATCAAAACAAAGGAAGTACCGACCCGAGAAAATGAAGTGTGATGTGCTGGAACACAGAGATGATTTGACAATATTCATGCACAGGGAAGAAAGGCTGAGGATGAAGTACAGCATGTAATCACAGTTGGTTTTGACACAAACAGGCATTGTTATCTTTGGCAAGTTACTTGATCTCTTGGAATGTCAGCACTTTCCAGTCTCAGAGGACTGTTGCAAAAATACATTCATTAATATAAATGACATTATAAGCAACAGGAAAAAGCCAATAAAACACAAGAAGGTAAGAACTTCACAAAAGGTAAATGTTTAAAAAATACATGGAAATCAACATATGAGCCTGTTGTCTTCTCTTAGCACACTTTGGACAAAAAGTGGGAAAATTTTGGAAGTGGTAGAGAGAGTTAAAAAAGCTAATAGTGTCTGTATTTGCACATTTAAACCAATCTTTAAATTATGAAAAGGAGGTGGGCCAAAATATCCACTGGCAGAAGTTATAAAATGGCCAAGTGAAGCAGAGATGTGGGCAGCAGCATCTGTCTGTGACTGAGCAAATTCTGCCTGACTAATTTTTGCAGAGCACTGTGTCCTTTTTCTTGCTCCTATGCAAGGCATATTCATTACCAGTAAGTAGTGGCATACAACATTAGTGGATAACTTAAGAAGGCAGTGTGGACTGAAGACCTCTCTTTTTCAATAGGCATTCCTACCTTGGAGTATGATATCTTTCTCCCAATGTTTAATAAGAGGTATTTTCTGGTTCCCTCTCTGGTGAGACCTCATTGTTCTCTTCCTACTCACAGATATCTGTCTATTGACACCGCAGTGGGTCTCAGACTGCACTATTAGTTCACATATCTAGACAATTAGTGCTACTTACGAAAGTGTATCAAACATTTTATATCTCTACGACTCAATAACACTTGGTCCTTGAAAGAATACCAGATTTGGTTTGGAACTAATCTCTGTCCATTTTCAATATTTTATTATATATCAGAGTAAATCCTGATCTCACAGTTTTCTCTCGCTGTTATATCCACTGACTTTTAAGAAAGGATGCTTCAGAATTATACTTCTGAAAAAAACAGAATCAAAGGCAATTGCTGCTAATTTGGCATTACTATTATCTTTTTATATGTTTTATAGTTTGATAGCAGAATTTATGAAAATAAACAATCTCCCAGAAAGTAATCTGTCTTTACTGAATTTTATTTTTATTTTTTTCAGTTGGTTGGTTGGTTGGTTGTTTTTGTTTGTTTGTTTTTTCTTCCAGAATCCAGTTTTTGATTTTCTGTTTGCCCAGTTTGTTACAAAACCACAACTCTAAGGCCGTTTAAGACAATATTTGAAGAGAAACAGATTCTGATACAAGTGTCAGGAATTCTACAGCTGTAGTCATCATGAGGAATCATCAAAGCTTGAATCTTTCTTTTAAGGAAGACTGCTATTAAAAAGGCCTTTTATATAATACTATTTAATATATATTAATTTCATTAGTGCTACTGCAATAGTGAATGCCAACATATTCATGTCCAGATGGTAGAATAGTGCTATAAATCCCATTTTAAAGATGCTCAGCCTTGAAAATGTCTTTGAGAAGGTGGAGTTAGTAGTTACCAAACACTTTTAAAAAATTGGTTGATGTATTTAGATGCTGAATGTGAACCAAGTTTTTCCAGATAGCTCTCCTAATAGAATCTCACAGTTCTATTGCAAGGCATAAAATGAATTCTAGTCTTCTTAATCCTGTTGCAGACCATTATTTCTTGAACCATATCTTTATATCTACAAGTAGATACTTCATAAGACTTAGATTGGCCCATTAGTGTTTTGTTCTTTTATAAGTAATGCTGCATCTTTACTAGCTAAGAGACTTCCTTTTGACTAAAAGGTCATCGATTTACATGGGTGAATTCTCGATCAGTTCTTTCTCTCTGACAAATTACCTTTATGTCTTCCCAGTGCTGAAAAGTCTGGGGAATGCATATGCTGACATTTAGCAAACTCTTCACATAATGCTTCCTGATGTTGGTTTCTTACTCCTTCTTCACTCAATTAAGGAGGTGTGGCAGTAGCCATGTGACAAACTACTAAATTCTGTGGGTTTCTTTCTTCCTACGGAGAAAGGTCAGGGCACCTTTCTGGGACAGAGCAAAATCCTTGACAGAAAAAATTTCATGGGGAAAAAATATTAGAGGAGGAGAAAAAAATTTAGGCTAAGCTGGAAAGTGGGATACGTGAATTCCCTCAGGCAGAAGAGGGAATTAAATCTGACTCTAACATAGCCTACATCCAAGAAATGTACTGATCATTAGACTATTATGCAAAAAACCAGCTGCCTTCTATTTCCTCCTCCTTCCCATTCCCCTGAAATGGAAGGAGGTTTTCTGCCATGATATATTGCATTCTTAAAGCGATTTTGGTATAGGGACATCTTGTTTCTGAATTCTAGGTGAATCTTTCACTTGGATGAGAAACAATAATTGCAATTTTGGATTGAACCAAGAGAACAGTATTACAAGGTGAGTGCAATGGCATATTTCTGTCTGTCTAACAGGGTTTTTGAATCTCTTGCCCTCTTGGATTAATGAATCTAATTTTTGCCAAAAACTGAATTTCATTCTAGTGCACAACTGAGATTTACGAATCTTGCCCAACTCTTCAAGTTCTTCTAAAAAATCAATTTAAATTGTGAGTAAAGGCAGGAATAGCATGAAAAAGACTCATAATAGAACCGTGACAGGTATAACATTTCAACAAGAAATTTTCATTAAAAGAATTCTAATGTTATGATTTTAAATATGAAATCTGAGAGTACAGTCTCAGAGAATGTTTAATTTTAAACAAGTTGGTAGAAAGATACCATTGCACAAGACAAAAAGATCAATTCATGTGGACTACAAAGACTGATTTGTGAAAACACTTTTCTGGAGTTTTAAAAATTATTTAAAATATTTCGATATACAGCAACTGACGTATGACGTATAGCTAACTGAACTTGCATCCTCCATTACTGAAATACAGACATTAGACATGCAATAAAATATCAAAATTTCTAAACTAAACTTGCTGAACCAATTTCTCTCTCTCTCTCTCTCTCTCTCTCTCTCTCTCTATTTCAATTACTCGTTGTTATGCAGTATGTCCACTGGAAGGGACAGCCTGGAGGTTTTTTAAGATGTCCTTAATTCTGCTGATAAGTCTCCAAGATGTTTGATTGCCAGCTTCGTGGGAGATGGAGAGAAAACAGACGGTCGTTATCCCAAATTCAGAGATTGACACAGTGACAGTAAAAGTACAAGGGAATCTCCTCATGTTTGCTTATTCACTTCTGTAATAGCTTATCATGAGAGGTCTACTCCATAAAATGGTAGAGAGGTATATATGGATACATACTAACACATCTGATGAGTTGATGAACTGGAAACTACTGGCAACTACTGGCTCTGATGATGCTCATCGCTTTGACTACTTCTTGATCCCATTAGTTATGCTTTGCTTAAGAGACCAGTATCTGGCCCTAAAAGTTTGAACAAAGAAAATCCTAGCACAATCTGACATGCAAGTAAATATGACAAAACAATGATAGGATACTACAGAGGAGTAGGGAATGTATCACTGGACCTGAACAAAGTAATTTTGAATTAAAACTAGCTTTGACATATACCTGAGTAAGTCAGACAATAGAAAAATTGAAGGTGGGATAACTTAAGTGAACAGAATTGTGATCCTCAAATGGAGGAAAACAAATGGAAATGGAAATGAAATGGAGATAAAATCCAAATTAAATATAAAACTGTCTTTCACTGATAAGAAAAAATTGAAAAAAAGGAAGATGTGATACATTTTCAGCAGTGAAAAAGCAGTAAGTCTCTCCAGCACATATCTTGGACAACAGCTGTAATGGTAATACATTCTGAGTTTTGCAATGAACGTAATTATAATTTTTTCTTTTTATTTGTTTTCATTATGTTTTATCAGCTGACTAAATTTCATTTGACTGTTTTTAAAGATTTTAAATGTATTAACTGAAATAAATCTCTAGTACTTTATATAAAAATTCTTTTTCTACAAGCCCCTGAGCCTACGAATATTAAGAATGTGAAATTCTAATTCAAGGAGAGTGCTAGGGAACAATGAAAGGGAAAGAGAGAGGGAGAATTAATCATGTAAACACTTTACCACTTAGACTTTTAAGGTAACATAATTCATGGAAAAAAAGGCCATTACCTTCATCTTTACATATAATTCAGAACTAGTTATATCGGTCCAGGAAGGGACTATAAACAGGGTTCATCTCATGGTCTAGAATAGGGTCTCTGATGTATACCTGTGTAAGTTTATCAGTCTGATTTTTGTTCCAATATTTCTTTTGATAGAAAATTAGTCTTGACTAGATCAACCTGAATGATTAATCAATTTCATTCTCTGAGTGTTTTCACTTTTATGTGGTTTTCCTAAGTCAGGGATCACTCATTCTGAAAATTGGCTAAGCACATTGTGAACCACCTCATTCATTTGCTGTCTACAGAAGACATTCACCAGCAGTCCTCAAAGCAATGAAAAATGGTAATGCAGTTCTGAGGTCAGTAAAAGTTTGGATCAAGACACAATTACTTTACAAAGATGAAAAAATTTTGTTACTCCTGGAGGACTGAATCCACAGGGAGCTGAATATCTCTGACAGAGCTAAAATTTGACTCATAGCATACAGAGTTCCTAGCACTGCTCCCAGTGAATGGTTGTATGCTGATTCAGGAGCGTTACCCACCCACAATGACACAAGAGCTCAAAGGAAGGTGTTAGCCAAGAGCCCTTGTTTTTTGGAGATGGAAAATTCAGTGCTCTGTTGTATTCTGAAGGGGTGAAAGAGTGGCTCCTGACTCAGCCGGCTCCACAAGGATTTCCTGCAGGAACTTTGCTGCACATGATCCCAGCCAGCTTTTCCCATGATCTTCATCAAGATTATGCAACTATTCTTCTCTTTGATGATTTCTTATAGATGTACATCCATAAGGCTGGTGGATCTTTTTTAATTTTGATAAAATACATTCCTTAATAAATTCAAGAAACCTTAAGTTTGTTCTAGCACTGGTCTTTTAGAAATCAATGACTAAATTGGTAATATTCCTAAAAGTGTGAGTGACATTCACTATAGCAGTTGAGTTTTATTATGCTTGTCTGATACACCAAGAATGATGTTTAAACAAAGCAGCTCTTAACACTTGGTTAAAAGGATATTCACTTGATCCAACTCTTCTAAAATGAATGTACTGTTTTTCTGGGGCTTGCTGTGGCTGTAGATAATGATCCTTCCATGGAACTCAGAGTGCCAATAACCATGCTTTTGAAAAACTGTCAAAGTACAATTCATATGGCTGGACACAGCTAAATTCAGCCAAACACTGTCAGTTACAAATTCCTTAAAACCAACAAAAAGCAGAGGAACTACATATCTATTTTTACACCTGCCTAGGGTTTCTATACTGTTTATGCAATTTTACTCAAGCTGACTTGTCTCATGAAAAAGTTTGGAAAACTCAAATATTTTATCTACAGACAGTTTTGTTGACTATCATAGTTTTTCTTTTTATCCATTCATTGTGTCCAGGATAAACTTGATAAAAAATTATATCTGATCTTTCAAAACTCATTTTGCTCTACTCCTGACATCTCAGTTATGGTTTTAAGTTTTCCATGAGGCATCAGCTGTTCTAAGAGAAATTAAATTATGTTTATATGATAGACATTACTGTGTCTTTTGAGTAAAGAGTCTACTGTGAATTTCAAAAACTGTATTGTAATGAGTAAAAACCCAGCCTTGTGAAGTCAACGTATTCTAGATATGTCCTATTCTGATTCTGGAGAAATATTAGATTGTCAGGAGTCCAAGAGATAAGTATGGCCAGTCTTCGCGAGCGAAGATTTGGGAAAGGTCATTACCCTTCGAGCCTGCGCAGTGGATTTTTTAGGTGAGACACAGTGTGCGCTGAACTGAGCCCACCCTTTAATCCTGAGGTTCATCTGCCGGGGCCGAGCAAGCTTGGACAGTGGCAGTGAGGATCTCAGGACGTAGGTTTGTTTAGAGTGACCTTCTCTTAGATGGATTGCCTTACAGGGCTGACGAGCTCCATCTGCCCGGGGGCTGGGAATCGAACCCGGGTTGCAGCAGTGAGAGTGCTGCACCCTAACCACTAATGACAGAGTTACTCACATATTCCTTTTGTTCTCACCTACATCTGGCAAAAAATGTCACACTACAAAGTCCACATATTCATTATGTTTACACATTACTATTGCATCAAAAATATCCAGCAAAGCAAGTTCTCTATCAGTCTAACTCTGGCCTAGCTTGGGTGGACCATGCCATCACGAGAATGAGTATAACTCCAACGACCTGAAGAAGAGTGTGATGCTGTTCACATGCTGGGGTGAAGGGAGACACCTGACAGGCTTGAGAGATGGGCCTGTGCAGACCTCAGAAAGTTCAACAAGGAGAAGTGCAAGGTCCCTGGGTTGGGGCAATCCCAAGCACAACTACAGGCTGGGCAGAGAATGGATTGAGAGCAACCCTGAGAAGAAGGACTTTGGGGTGCTGGACACAAGAGAGGCTGGACATGAGCTGGCAATGTGCTCTTGCAGCCCAGAAAGCTGACTATGTCCTGGGTTGCATCATAAGCAGCATGGCCTGGTCAAGGGAGGTGACTCTTCCCCTCTACTCCATTCTGGTAAGACCCCACCTGGAGTACTGTGTCCAGCTCTGGGGTCCACAACACAGGACCAGAGGAGGGCCATGAAGATGTTTAGAGGGCTGGAATACCTTTCCTCTGAGGACAGGCTGAGAGAACTGGGATTCAACCTGGAGAAGAGAAGGCTTCAGGGTTAACTTACATCAGCCTTCCAGTACCAAAAGGGACCTATAGGAGAGTGGAAGAGGGACTTTTTACAAGTGTATGTAGTGATAGGACAAGGGGAATGGCTTTAAACTGGAAGACGGTAGGTTTAGATTAGATATGAGGAAGAAAATCTCTATTGTGAGAGAGGTGAGACACTGGAAGAAATTGTCCAAAGAAGTGGTGGATGACCTATCCCTGGAATTTTTCAGAGGTAGGTTGGACGGGGCTTTGAGCAACCTCGTCTAGTGAAAGGTGTCTCTGCTCATGCCAGTAAGGTTGGAACTAAAGGATCTTTAAGGCCCCTTCCAACCCCAACCATTCTATGATTCCATGAACTGCCCATTCATTCATTCGCCTTCTGCCTCCTTAGACTGTCAGTACACTTCCTGGTCTTGACACCTCCTGAAAATTGTAAACTGGTCAGCATGAACAAGTACTCAGTGCATTCTTTCAGGTGTTGACAACTAAGCAGGGTACGGATCAAAACTTGTGGTGCCTTAAGAAACCACTGGTTTGGACTTAAAACTTTTACTAGCAACTACTTTAACTATCTTGACCCAGAAAACATCCAACCAAAAGACTACCAGTCATTTGCTTGCAAAAAAGACATTTCTAGCAGATTTTTACTGCTCAGGTATGATGATGAGAATTTTTTGGGAAAAGTTAGTTGGGGAATTTTACTTTAAAGCTCCTAAAAGTCCTCCTCTGAAAACTGAAAAAAACCCCACAAAACGCTTGTGAAAGTTTTTAAACGAACATTGACAAGCAATTTCCTTAAATAAACACACATTCTCAGACTTACTTCCTCGCACCACCCTTTTATCTTGTATAAAACTTAATGGATGACATATTTCATTCCACAAGTTGACAATGTTAAAAATGTGCTCTTCCTTCTAGTTTTAGTGTACTGCAAAGCCACTGATAGCTACAGGCGTTATGAGCGATATATGACTGAAGAAAAATGAGATTACCGCTGATAAGGAACAAGAGAATTTCATATCTTAAAAGAGTCTCAAATCCAGCAAATATGATCCCCGGCAGCAGATGCCCCTCAGACAGACAATGAAAGAAAAATGGTGGAAAAGTACTCATTGTGGCTTGCTGTTTCCTTGAGCTGGAATGGCAGTAAAACGAAATAGCTCTAGCATACTGTCTGCATGGAAAAATCTTACCTTCTCTGGGAAAAACATAATCCAAAGATGAAATGAGCAGTAATTTTCCACTATGGGAAAAGTAATGTTAATCTAATTCACCTTCTTTGGTAAAAGATACCTTTACTTTAGAAGTGTTGCTCTTTTGAAGGCTCTCATGCCGTTATCATCTATGTTTATCATAATAACGATCAATTTAATGGAGCTGTAGCACCAACGTCAAACCTCAGGCTGGAAATATTGTACTAATGATTGTTTAACAAAAGGAACGAGACACATGCAAATATGAAATAGCTCCTTTCTCTGTCTATTAAAGTGTTCCTGCAACATGAATGAACACAATTTTAAGATGTCAATATTTCATGCTACAGTGCAGCCCTTACCTTGTAACCTGATGATTTGATGTGCACTCCTCGCTTGGTCAGTGTAGATTTCATTCGGATGAAAAAAGAGCGCTCTAGAGTGTTGTCAGTGGTTAGTAAACTGGGGCTTGTAGATTCCACTAGGAAATAGAAAAAATACATATACACATAATTTAGATTTTATACATCCCCTCTAAGCTATTTTTTCAGGTGCGATCCTTGAACTCACTAAAAATAAATGACTGATGGATGCTAAGAGTGTTGTAATCAATCTACCTCATTTAGAAAATGTTTATTTAACAAAAAAAACTTTGAAAAATATACATAGACTCAGTAAGCCTCATTTTCAAGTTATTTTTTCCCATGGAATTTTTAACAGAGATTTGTCTCATTAACTCTTTCTTGCATGATTTTATTATGACTGGAGTTATTTTGTTAAGGTATGACATTGTTTTAAAAAAAGTTCTTCAGTATTTTGTGAAAGGCAAAGTATCACTGAGGTAGCAATTCTGTCTCCTGAAATAGGCTGCAAATTCTGCAAACTTTTATTCCCTAATCTCTACTCCTTGACTGCAATGATACATAGGGTGAGTCACTACTGGATTTGGGTGCCTTGGTTTCCCCAGTACTGAAGTGAAGTTAGGGACTTTATTATCATTAAAGCACTAAACAGCCTGAAGGCAAAAATTCTCCAGTAAATGACACATATTATTATAATTGTCATAATCATAATCAATTATTGGTGATTATTTAGTCATTAATGAAATATAATTTTAGTCCATCTGAAGAGATATTTCTTGCTTGCAACTAACTATAGCTCTCACCTATGCTTCTCAGTCCCTCAAATGCAACCACTTAACGTAGTAGATACTCTTAGTTTATATAAAACATGATAAAATAGCATGTACAATCCCAGAAAACACCAAGATATTCTTTATACAATCTTTATTATTGCTACTTTTTAGGTCTGATAAACAATATCTCCCCAAAATATTGTTAATTGGAAAATTCTGGAGCAGCTTACAATAATCAAGCATTATTGGAGATAAACAAACTTTCAGTTTCAGTGAGGAATTAACACAGAATAAAAAAATTATTTTGAAATTATTCTGCTATTGCTTAGGAGAATCATACAAACCACTAGTAGAAAGTGTGCAAGTATTTAAAAAGCATTTGTTATGCAGTGAACAGAAACACACAAATTGGTTTGTAAGCTAAGGATTATATTGAATTGTCCTTGATTTAATGTGGTCAAGTTGTCTTGTGTTTGTGACATTTCAGCTCTATTGTGATAACCGACAGCAGTGCCCCTTGCTTTAGTGTCTCTTTTAAGATTTTTTTGTTTTAGAGAGTGTGAATTCGATGTCATTTTAAATGTACAGCTCTTTATCACTCGAGGGAAAAGCAGAGCCATGTTATATTTAGTACTTTCATTTCTTCTGATTAAATATGAATTACTATGAAATTTTTCTCATCATCTAACACACCATAATACGCCAACAGCTTTTTAATACACTATATAAGCACAAACTTCTGCTCTAAGAGTTTAATTTGCCCCTCTAATCCAATCACATCAACCTTATTTCTCTTATCAGAGATTCCCATTTTGAATTAAATGAGCTCATTAGTTTTAATCAAAAGCAGAGAGATCAAAACTTAAACGTAAATGCTTTAGATCAGAACTGTCAGTCAGCCGTGCAGTCCTATTTTACTAAAACACAAGATCAGAGACCCTTAGAACCAATTTTTTCTCGTAAGGGATGCCAAGAGCCTGAAGATGCTATATCCTTCTTTTTCTTTTTTTTCTGCTCCCAAGGACAGATTATACATTTAAGGTTAGATTTAATTTAGAGTATTTTTTTTTTTCATTCTGGTGGAAATGGAAAAGTATGCCATTCTGCTGTTGTTTCTTTCACATTTATTGGTGCGGGTCATTGGAGACCTGAACAAATGCGAAGCCATCACAATCCATGCAACAAACTTGTCCTCAAAAATTCATCTCTGTTCAGCAATATCATATAAGAAATAAAACTCTGAAAGGAAAAATATGTGTTTCAGGGTATGCTGCTGAAACAGCAGCCAAAATCATCAGGATAGCAGCAGCACTAGTAAGATGAGGATCATGATTAATTATTATTTTTATTGTACAGTACAGTGCAGTAGTTAAAGAGTACATTAAGAAACCACAGCATGGGTGCTTCCTGCTATGTGAAGAAATGCTAAAATCAGCTTAACAAGCTTAGTTGTTGTAGTCCAGCACATTATGCTCTAGCACAGGCAGTAAATACAATATATCCTCCTGTGTTCTAATGGTAATTTCCAAACCACACAGAAGTAACGTTAAACACAGAATATTTCTTGCTTAAAAAAAAGATCAGGCTGTAATACATATGTACCATTCCCAAGCAATTGCAACTAAAGTTTCTCTTTCATACAAAATTTTATGAAAAAAGGAAAACATCTGACATACAGTACAGTATTGGCATTGACATTTTTTGGGCTCATGGAACCTTATATCAAAAGCTCAACATCATTTTTCCGTTATTATAATATGTACAAACATATACATTTCTGTAAGGGTATGCTATAAAATGCATTTAATTTATCCAACAGACTGGAAATGTGCCTGTCATATAAATATGTATTCTGAAGTGTTTGATTTTCTTTAACAAAAAGTACCTGAGAGTGTATGTGTGAGATGGGATTAGTTACCTAAAAGTCCAGAACAGCTTATGAAGAGCATTTTGAATTTCTCTCAGGAGAGAAACATTATGGCTGACAGTACAAATCTGCATTCAGAGTTGCATCCACCCACAGTAGATACTATAACAATGCTAACAATGATTATGCATGCAGGATTTTAAAAATAGGATGTGTACAGAACACATCCATCGATGTCAGTGAGATTTGCACAGGAACATATGGAATATGGTCCATTATTTGTTCTCAGAAGTTGGTTTTAAATGTCTATCACTCAGCCTTTTCAATTTTTTTTTTCAATTATGTCAAAGGAGGCTTGCAATATGAGGAACATCAGAATGAAATTCTAGCAATTAATTTTTGATTTTTTAAAAAAATTTGTAATCTAAGACCTTTAAAGAAGCCTGAAATAAACAAGATCTGCTTGGCTTGATACTGTAGAAACTAAAGATGTCTTTTGCACTGAAAAATAGAGTTTCTGGCCTGAATTTACTGAATTTAAACCTACTGTTGAGTTATAAACTCCCGAAATTGTGAGTTTAGAATGCTAATTATGTGATAAAAGTCAATGCTTACTGCATGTGAATGAATTTTACACTCTCAGGTTTAGAAGTATAAAAAGTAAGTCTAGATTGTCTTTACAAAGCAGGTAACTGTGTACTCTGTTGGGAAAGCACTTGGCTTTGTCTGTCCTTAATATTGTCAGCAGAAACTACTAAGGGAACAAACCTCTTTTTTCATTCCCAAAGCTGATAATGCAGTATGAGATTTTTAGATTTCTAGACACCAGGAATGCATTGTCCATTTCAAAAGGCATGAAGCTGCAATTCACTACACCCATAGTAAAGTGTCACAAATGTAAAAAAGGTTAACTAAGAGCCACAGAACCAAATGGGAAGAGAGTATGAACTAGTACCCAATTCACAAAATTATTTAGTTATCTTCTAAGTATTTCTTTGTGAACAAGCCTTGTAGCTCTGGTCCTTCAATGGGCTTTGCCTGGGGAACAATCTTGGGCTCAGATCCCAGAAACCAGTCACGCACTGTGTAACTTCCCAGGTTGGAAGAGTTCTTCTGGTGTTCTGATGAGACATAAACATGCCAATAACTGTTTGGAGGACCGAGGTCCATGGCTCTAATCCTGCAGTGATTTGCAGAGATACTGTGCATCTGTGTGAAGTCTGACTATCTTAAACCTATAACCTAAACAGTGTAAAACAATGCAAATAATTGCTCTTACACAGCAACAGCACAAGTACTATCCCAATGACTGACTCACAAGCACATTCAAATTCAGATAAACAATTTGTCCCCAGGAAAAAAAGAAGTTCCAAATTTGATTTATGTCTTAAATAACAAAAAGCTGCCACAGTAGGCTGAATAAATGTTCAGCAACTTCTGGTTTCTTTTTTTTGTTTGGTTGGGTTTTTTTCCCCCGACATACATTAAAAATAATTGAGAGGAGAAAACTGTATTTTTGCATGTCAAACAGATAAAAGATAGGCTTCTCATTTTTGGGAAAATTTAACCTTGAATACTTAACTGTCTTCAATCAGAAAAGTGACTCAAAGAAGCACTATTTCGAAGATCATTCTTTCTCAGTATATTATAGATCAAATTCGATCATTTTATAAGCTGTAAGATAGATTTTCACAACTATTAGCTCAGTAAATACAATTCAAAAGCTTCAAGTTAAGACAATTTATTTCCAATAAGTGTAAGTTACTATTAGCACTTGTGCAAATGCATGTTTTTAAGTGGAGTGGGTTCAGGCTGATTGCAGAATTCTAGGCAATTACCAGAAGATAAAACTTGGTCTAGGAAACTATTGAATATCCTTGGACTATCTGGATGAACCACTTAGGCCTATTTACAGATGCTGGGAGCCTGCCTGTAGACCAACTGATGAGCACAGAGCTAGTAAATTCTACAAGTGCTTTCTTGGTCCTGCTGGTGTGCTCAACAGCTTGCAAAATCAAGGGCTATCTGAACTGTTTATTTAACATTGTGTGCGGCAGAGGCTCATTCATTCTTCCAAGGCAATACTGTTTCTAAAAGGAGCTGTGGAATAATATTTTTGCTAGAAGCTGTACCAGTTATAAACAGGAACTTGAATTCCTGAAACACCAGGTTTGGATCTGAAATTCATGATACTTGCAGGTAACTTGGTAAGACTCTTCAAATTTCTATTTTTTTTTATTGTCCGAACAGATGAAGTTAAGAATTGGCCCCCAGGCTTTTGGTGACTTAGTTCTGTTCTTTCCTTTACTCAGAGGGAATAATGCCGGGTTCTGGCCAAGGCCTCACTCAAAAGGGGAAGACTCAGGGCAGCTGATACTCAGCAGAAGAAATAGAAGATGACTATAAAATAGAAGAATAGAAGGATGACTTCCTCTAAAGAATTTATTTCTAGGTAATGTTTTCGGACAAGATAATAAACTGTTCTTTTTTGTCATCCTACCTCCAAAATGAAGACAATTCAGTTTTCATGACCTATAAGCCTATTATGCCTCAAAGGCATAAAACCTTTAAAACCCATCAGACACCTGTTGAAAACTAGGTCATGTAATATTTTTGTTTGTTTGTTTCCCCGCCTCCGCTCTTATCTCTCAAAATTTTCCAGATCGAACAGTTGATGATATGGCCTGTCAGCTCAGTTACAGTTAGGTTGTTTTACATAAAATCCTTAATTTTTAAAAAATAATTTGACAATGAAGCCTTATGTGTATATTTATTTAATTTCTTAATAATTTTTTAAAAAGGCCATGTATATATTTACATATAAAGATATGATTGTTTTTGTTATCATTGTAATTACTAGGCTATGGTCCACATGTGACAGCACATGACTGTTAAGCTTAGATGTTTGAAACTGAGAGAATAAGTGACTAACTCAGATATATACAATATATCTTTTTTATGTGATAAAAGTACACGTGTGCAGGCAAAAGCCAAATCAGTGAAGTAGCAGCGAATTTAGATACAACAGCCAAAAAAGTGGGAGAACATGTTTAATATCTGATCTGCCTTATACACTGTGGATTTACAGGAACTTGGATATTGTACAGAAGTCTGTTGACTTGAACTGTTTGGCCACAATATAATGTAGTTAATATTTTTAATTTGCACAATTAATCCCAACTTTTTATTTGTTGAAAATTGCCTCCAAAGGAAGTACTGAAAAAACTAGTGCTTAACTACATAAAATTTAATGGAACAAACTATTAGAAATACATTAAGAAGAACAGTTCCTTCATTTAAGGGATGAATTCTAAGTGACTGAGGACTGAATTCAGTTGCCCACACATAGGTCTACAGCATTCCTGTATCTGAGATGTGTACAGGAATGGCAGTTTCACACAGGACCTCCAGAAGTCCAAGTCTTTCTGGACCAGCTGATGGATGCCAGATGTGTCTCCAGTAGCATGGGTTCCCTATGTTTGGGAAACTTAAGCCATTAGAGCTTGGTCCCAATTAAGTAAGTAGGAATACTGTGGAAAGACTTGGATCAAGTTAACAGAATCACAGAATCACAGAATATGCTGAGTTGGAAAGGATCCACAAGGATCATTGAGTCCAATCCTTAGCCGTGCACAGGATCATGCCCAAGAGTCACATCATGTGCCTGAGAGTATAATCCAAATGCTTCTTGAACTCTGTCAGGCTTGGTGCTGTGACCACTTCTCTGGGGAGCCTGTTCCACTCCCCAACCACCATCTGGGTGAAGACCTTTTCCTAATATCCAACCTAAACCTCCCCTGACACAACTTCAGGCCATTCCCTCAGGTCCTGTCAGTGGTGTCCACAGAGAAGAGATCAGTGTCTGCCCATCCTCTTCCCTCACAAGGAAGTTGTAGACTGCAATGAGGTCTCCCCTCAGCCTCCTCTTCTCCAGGCTGAACAGACCAAGTGACCTCAGCTGCTCCTCCCACGGCTTCCTCTCAAGGCCCTTTACCCTCTTCACTGCCCTCCTTTGGATGCTCTCTATGCCCCTTTATTTTCACCCAGAGGCTCTCAACCGTGCTGTTGCCAACTGTGAACTCCATACATTCTAACCCTTCTTTTACATACAGTGCTAGTCTCCCACCTCTTCTGTCCTGCTTATCCCCCTGAAAAGTCTGTAGTGATTGTTTCTGTTTATTGTTTTATAATTTCTAGCATCCTTTATGGCCTGTTGTTTAGGACTTCAGTTACACATGCCTACATTCCATCTGGTATTTATGGTTACCCCAACCTTTGAAATGTGCTTGTGCTCTTCCCCAAAACACACCCAGCCAGACTTAACATTAGAAACACACTGGACTTAACATTAATTACAGGCAAAAGTAATCTAGAGTTCTCTAAGGGAACTTAATGCTGTTTGACCAGCAAAACTGTACATGTGGTTACAGGCAAAATAAGTTAGAGTTTCACACAACTACCATACACATACAAACAACAAAATTTTAATGTCCAAACTATACTAGTCTGTATCATTAAAGTTTAGTTTGCAGATTTAACAAGTGCAAACAGTAATACATGCATACTATAATTTGGGCACACAAATGGCTGGATCTGCAGAGAAACAAGCCATGCTTTGAAAAGTTATCCTACAGTATTACATATAATAGGCTTATCCTGTTTGGTTTTTAATTCAGACTATGCCCATGTACTGGTTGTACTTATGCAGAAGAAACTAAAGTAAAAATTCATTGACGGGCATTCCCTAGTATTATACAGTGAAATTTTTGAATGTTCCATTATCCTTGCAGAATCAAAGTAATCTGAACTACTCTTTATTGGACAAAGAATCACAGAATCACAGAATCATATAACAGGTTGGGTTGGAAGGGACCTTGAAGGTCATCTACTTCCAACCTCCCTGCCATGGACAGTGACACCTTTCTCTCGACCAGGTTGCTCCCAGCCCCATCCAGTCCAACCTGGAACACTTCCCAGGGATGAGGCATCCACAACCTTTTGGGTGAACACTTACAGTGTCTCCCCATTCTCTTAGTAAAGATTTTTTTCCTCATATCTAATCTAAAACAACTCTCCTTCATTTTATGGCCATTTCCCCTTGTCCTATCACTACACGCCCTTGTAAAAAGTCCCTCTCCAGCTTTCTTATAGCCCCTTTAGATATTGGAAGCTGCTATAAGTTCTCCCTGGAGCCTTCCCTTCTTCAGGCTGAACAATCGAATTCTCCTAGCCTTTGCTAGTATGAGGGATGTTCTAGCCTTCTAATCATCTTGGTGGCCCTCCTCTGGACTTGCTCCAACAGGTCGATGTCCTTCCTGTGTTGAGAACCCCAGAGCTGGACACAGCCCTCCAGGTGTGGTCTCATAAGAGTGGAGTGGTAGAATCACCTCTCTGAACCTGCTGGCTATGCTGCTTTTGATACAGCTCAGGATAGAGTCAAGTATTACTTTAATTCCTCTCAAAGCTTCTCTTCTTCTGCATCTCCTTCTATTACTTCTTCTTCTATTCTAGCAATATGTCTTAGCAGGCTATTATTTCCCAACATATGTTATTTACTTCCCATATTAACTTTATCCCACAGAACTCTTTATATATATGGTAAAATAAAGAATGAGTTAAGAGCCAGGATAGAGTTATAAATAAAGTATTGCCAGGATGAAGCTATGAATAAGATTTCTGTTACCCTATAATGCTGAAAGACAGATTTTACAACAAATTTTGGTAGGTCAGTGATCTATGAAATACATAGAGCTTTTTTGTCTGTTTGAAAACAACATCATAAAGATTTGTTATTAACAGAACTAATCATGGCAGGAAACTTTAGCTCTGAAAAGCCTTTGGAAACGTTACAGTCTACTGGAGTTCAATCCATTATCTAAACACTCGCAAATGTATCCATAGTTATCCAATAGACCAGAACAACTCTTGAAGAGCTGTTATGGTCTAGTGAGTGAGTGGTACATAAACCATACTGCATATGAAGCTCAAACTTCCTTTTACATTTTTACATTTAAAGTTAATTTACTTTAAGCAATGGAATAAATAAACTGATCTAACCTGTTGACTTGGTTTCATGTGAGATCAGCAACACTCATAAATTTTCAAGGTTCAGTGAAAGTCCCCAAAAAAATTATCACAGTGGTATAATTTCCTTACTGTTTACTTACTTTGCAGTAATTCTGGTAAAGTTTGAAACAGGACACATCCAATGGCTAGGAGAGGTCCTGATATTAGGAGAGTATGGGATCATAAACAATAGTACATCTATATTGTGTTAAGGAAAGAAACTGGGAAATGAGGAAATAGCAAAGGAAAAAGAAAGGACAGTGACTAGTTTTGAGGATAAAAACTTCACTGAATTACCCAAGGGCTTTATGAGCCTGTGAGGAATACAGGACCAGGTGTTTCATTTCCTTTGAGATGTGGCTGGTTTTCACAGCTTAAATAATTGTTATCCTTATTGAGCAACTTCTTATAAACAATTTTGAGCATTTTGTTTCAGCATAAAACTGCCATTAAATGCTGATGTTGTTCCCACTCTTCCATCCCCTAGAAGGATCAACTGAGGGTATTTCTTCTGTCTTCCTAGTTTTCTGCTCTTGCTTAGGAACTCGTGAATCACTGACTGACACTACAGAGCATAGCTGTGAAAATAACTCTGGTTTAGAGCTGCCAATAATGGCCCACTAAAGTTCCTTCCCAGCACATGGCATAAAAAACCTCCAACAAACATTAAAAAGTCCCTTCTGATGTTGCTTAACATTGCCAGCCTGCTTGGGCTTAAAAAGCACAATAAAGAGGTTGCTTTTCAGATTTTCATATGCCAAATGGGAGGTGCCTTTTGGTGAAGCTTTTCCCTGAGGGAAAGAAGAGCAGCTGAGTTACCTCATGCTGCAAAGTCGATGTTTGGATGATCCCACTCCGGGGAAACATACACAAGTGCCACAGTCAAGCTGCTACTAGTGGATGTGTCTGTACTCAGCAAATAAGCAGTAGGAAAGTTCAAGAGAAAAAAACAGAGTATCATAAAGATAGTCTTTCAGAGCACATGACATCCAGCAAAAGCCATTATGCAGCAGCCTTACTATGCCAAGGAACAAACAGTAGGAATGCAAAAAGTGAGTATTTTAAATCTTAGTGGAATACCCTGAAAATATAACCACTTGAGGAATCTATTTCTTCAGAAAATACCTTTTGTGCTTTTGGGATATTTGGGGGATTCTATTTTCAATACCTGTGTTCTGAATCTAGTGAAGCAATGCTTTTATCATGACTATAAAGTGGTTATGAGCCAATTCCTCATATGACACAGTCAGTAACAGTGGGGCTTTTTTATGACAAGCATGATGTCAGACAAAGGGCATCGGGACTTAGTCTTTGTACTACAATACAAAATAACAATACATAAACACCTTTGTGAAAGCAGCTTGAAACCCCATGTTTTCTATTAAAAAGTCATGTTCAATCTTCACTGTTGATAGAACAGAATAGCTAACACAGAGAACATTGTATATCAGAAAGGTCAATAGTTATTATGAGCTACAAATATATTTTTTTCCATCCTTCAGGCTGTTTAGCGCATATCACAGCATGAGCAGCTGTCTTCTTTAATGCTTTTAAAATTAGAATCCCAAAGAGGAAGAAAAAATTACATTTGCAATGATTGCTCTTTGCTTTTGTAAGTTTACTTTAATACACTATTTTATATACATGAATCTTCCAAGCAGCCTAACCAAAGGGCAGTAACTGGTTGCTAGTATCTCCTGGATTGCTATATCAATGCGTATAGAATCCTGGCAAATCACTTTGCACAAATTGTGTAACCTTGTTGAATAACTTGTCTAGAAAACCACGTAGCTAGTGGGCATATGTTTACACCAGGTAAGCATACATGTGCAAACACATACTGATCATTACTAATGGCAAATGCATACTGGTTTAGCAGCAATAAACACAGAGGACCTACCACTTTCTGTTCACACACTGAAAATGGAAAAAAAGGGTGGTAAGATTGTGGCATCGTTTGATCTCATATTTTTCAAACATGGCAAGTATTTGGGTCCGTCTTTGCCAACAGTGAACAACTACTTAAAATTGCAAACAGGTTTTCATTCTGTTCTTTGAATTTCAGTCATATTGGCTCTACCAAACTCTTCCACTTTCCAAGTTTGAACCTTATCTGGATGCATATTTATGCAGAGTAGTATTCTATAAATATTCTGAAGTATGGAAGGCAAGAAATAATTTTCTATATAAAACAACTTTGATTGGTTCAATTATTAAAAAAAAAGACAAGTCAAACAAGTTGGAGTTAAACACCTTATGTTGTCAAGACAAAATAACTATAATAGTCTAGAGGAATGTTTTCTTCATAGGATTTAATCTTTGACTCACAGATGACTTCATTACTGGACAATGGCAATAGGTATGGTGCTAAGCATCATGGCATGGCTTCATCATCCAGAATACAGTCAAGTGACACTTCTAAAATGCAAGAAAACCTACAGTTTCACATACTCAAACAGAATCTACTTATCCATGTCAAAAACAGGTTTGACTGACACTTTTGTTTCAACGAAAAATAATAGTGGAAAAAATGAAGAAATATAGCCTTTCCTCTACCTCGTCAAACAAGTAACACTTAAAAATATATTGTGAACTATTACTTAAACATGAAAATATTAATATCTTGTGCATCCAAACATGTTTCAGAATGCTATTAACATTTCCCTCATCTCGAGATTCTCTGTGCCATTATTTCCTCTCATCTGTCACACAGATACTCCATGACCCAGTCTAGGCTAAGCTGAATTCAGGTAGGCTGCTAATCCTGCTGCTGCTGAGGAATTTGCTAGCACAGCTGGCATAGCAGGTAGCTGATGCTATTGTGGTATACTGCTCAGCTGGTAGTGCTGCCAGCAGCAGTCCTCACCTCCAACACTCATGTTTCTGGCTGAAGAAGGAGTAAGAGACCCAACTGTCCAGCCTTCCCTATAGGTTTGTTCCTTATTGGTACTGCTTCCTTGTTCCTGTTACAGTATTTTCTCCTTGGGGCAGCATATTAAATTAAAATACGGCAACAAATTCCAAAGGAACATTTAAAGAGTTCTTATACAGGTAAGTTGATATTTATAGATTTCTTTGTTTACGCAGAATTTACAAAAAAGCCAAAAATAATGACAAGTGCTACAACATTGAAATTCAAGAAGAGTTAAGTACAAGTATCTCCACAAATGACAGATCTTGAGGTTGCTGAAAAAAACCCCAACCTAATGATAGTTGCAGTGGGCTGCAGCCATGCATTATTCTTACGAAACAATTAATTCAAATTTGGTAAAATCAAATGTCAAATGGACTGGACATCTTACTTTTATATTTTCCGCCTTTATCTATTTATTTTGCACTGTGGAATTAAGGAGGGTTTTGACAGACACAATCAAAACCTGTCATATTACACAAGAAACAGCATTTTAAAAAATAAGCCCACAGTGCAGATATTTTGGCATGTTTATAACAAGGCTTGAATAGTAAACACTTAACAGAAGAAATTCTGGGTGTTTCTTTGGCTTTATTTTAACAACGGGAACAATGACTTTTTTTTTCCCCATAATGCCCCTTCAATTCAAGCTTTAAGGAAAATAAAGCCAGACCCAAGACAATAGCAATAAAATGATCAATAATAATTTCTCTTCCATTTTTTGGTAAAAAAATTTTCTACCTTCAGTGTTTGCAAACTGAGTAACTTGGAGAATGATCATTTAGGCACAGTCAGAACATGGTGTGGTTTGTGAAATTTCAATGGTACAGTATTTCCTGAGTTTTTCTTAGTTAAAATTTTTCTACATTGTATTTTCACAATCCTGGAGCTTGCACTTTCTTTTTCCTCCAAAGAGGAAAATCACCCCATGGATTAACAAATGATTGAGGATTGTCTCTTAAAAGACTCTTTAAAAAAACTGTCAGAATCAACCTGAGACAAAGATTTATTATGAACTATTTAAAGGGCTTAATATATGTATCCCCAAAGAGCCCTTGGAGCAAACTAAAAAGGAAGAATGGAAATCTCAAAGAATGGGAAAAATC
This sequence comes from Lepidothrix coronata, assembly GCF_001604755.1. NCBI lineage: Eukaryota > Metazoa > Chordata > Aves > Passeriformes > Pipridae > Lepidothrix > Lepidothrix coronata. The sequence goes on from NW_016690263.1 coordinate 511,821, forward strand.
TCCAATGCTCCACTTTCTTCACACCATGATTACTGTTTACTCAAAGGATAAAATGCCTAACCTGTCACATGAAGTCTTCAGAAGCTATATTACTGCTGATGTACAATAAAAAATCCAAAACAATGAGCCTTGACAGTAATATGCCTAAGAAAGGCAGCTGTGATTTGCTTTCTAACCTGTCCACTAACACACTAATGTGGATACTTCTTGTCCAAAGTGCTGATCTCCTGACCCAGACAGCAATCAACTGCTAGAATGTTTGCTGTCACACAAGCTGTGACCATTACCTTAATTACATGTTATCACATAACAAACCTTCCCTAATGAGCAACTCTTCTCCCACCCATGTGCCAACTAACCCTTCTGTCCTTGAAGAGTATCACTACAGATGATTTCAATTTGAAATCCGAAAAGCATATTCATATGCAGTACTTCCAATAGATAAAGATATTATGCATTTTAACATGGTTAGCTGTTTTAATAGAGTGCCAAGACAAAAAAACCATGTAGGCTTATACTAAAGAAGGAGAATTAGAAAGAAATATACTATATACTATGGTAAACTTTTAGCAAAGCTGGATATGACCTTGCACTATACTTTCATATATAAATATATCCATCTTTGCTGATTCTTTTGTGTTTAGAGGAGTACATAAAATGTAAGAAATACTTCCATATTGACGTTTTTCACTTTGTGCCTAATACCAGGAATGGTGCCTGGGGTCACGGTCCACACAAACGCTTGCTTTCCTTCTCTAGTACCAACTTCCAGCACATTACACCTTCTCTTCTAGTTTTTATCTCTTCTTTTTACAGCATTTTATTTTCTTCTGTTGTCAGATGTTTAGGACATTTCCATTCACATTACAATTTGCAGGACACCATATCCTTATGAACAAATAAAATACAGCTTCTCTCTCTCCACAGAAGTTGTCTGTGTTCTACCTCAGATGCAATACTGGGACAAAGAAGGAAAGAGTGAGGCATATGAATCTGATTTTGTTCTGCCTGGGTTATTAATCTCTCATCTTATGGGACATTTTACCTGTTCATGCCAAATGCATATCTAACCTAGGTAACTGAGTGGGAAGCATCTGCAGACTGCCCATCTGCTATGTGTTTTACCTGGATAGTGAGTGTCAGTTTCAAAACACTTAAAAACGCAGCTATTAAATCAAAAGAAGACCAGGAGGAATGTGAGAGCAGACAATTGAACAACATAGCAACAGATGAAATTTCATGCAAACAAGCGTAAGACTGTAGCACAGTTTTGAAGAAACTACTCCTGTATATTCAGGAGCTTTAAACAACTCTAACTAGGCAATAAAAGGAAATGGAAATATCTCATTGAAAACACCTGCTCTGTATAGAGACCATTACAGCTAAACACTTTAAATGAGATGTCAGACCACAATAAAAATTACTCTAAAATTAATAAATGTATAAAGAAAATATTACTATGCCATTAAGAAATTTTATGGACCAAACTTTACACTCAGTATTGTGTTTAGTTCTGATCATCTGTTATTAAAAAAAGGAGAATAATGGAAACAGAAAAATTTCAGTAGAAAGACATCTGAAGAGAGATCAATGAATTATAAATATTTAGCTTTGAGAGCAGATAAATTTGACAAAAGGTACATAAAATAAAGAATGATACATAGAAGATAGAATAAAATCAAGGATATTTCCAATAAATTGAATGGAAGACACATTGTGAGCTAAAAAACAAAAAATGATTAAATGAAATACATTTTCCCCCACAACACTATCTGTCTATCTGTCTATCTATCTATCTATCTATCTATAAGAACTTCAAAATAAGGACTAAATATCTATGAGGATAAACAGAATAACCATGCTACACAATGTATAATAAAATTTACGAGAGATATCAAGTGTCATAATTCAACTTACATGGCATAGTTACCATACTGTAGGTTTGACATGTGGTTTGGAAGTATTTGGTACTAGCTACTCTAAATGATAAGATAGTGGGCTAGATAAACAAAAATCACTCATATGAGTTCCTTTGTTCCTAAGAAATTGCTCGTCCATATAAAGACCTGTAGTAGGACAGGCTTCTTTTGTTTACTCCTTCACCCCCAGGTTTATAATTCTCCAGTGGTTTATAACTATTCAGTAGCATAGAAAAAAAATTGAGTCCCTCAGAAAGAATACATAACTCCTTGGTCTTCTCTATCCTTTGTTTGCTGGCTTTGAATCAGAACATTCTTATGCACTTTCTCTAAAACTTAAAAGCAGTAACATAAGGCTGATTTGTATTAAGATAGGAGCAAATTCCAAAGCTAAGGAGATCTGTAGTGAATCTCTTGCCAGTGGTTCTTTTCTCTGAGTATTGAAAAATTCAGGTACTTTCAGCTGAAGTCATTACAGGTCCTTGAATGGATTTACGATTAAGTGAACATCTCGTTAAGACTTCTGCAGGTATGTTAACCAGAAAAGGAACGTCGAAGAAGATGTACTCCCAAGATAAACAGTGCTAGAAAAATGTTAACAGCAGATGAGGAGAAGGCAGAAGGAGAAGTTGTTGAGAGAGCTCAACAACTTTTTTGCCTCAGTCTTCAATGGCAACCTCACTTCCCACACCTACTTGAGTGGATGGACAGCAGGATGGGGACTGGGGTAGCAAAATGCTTCCAACTGTAAGTAAATGAAATATTACATGAGTAAGTTCTTATATACTGTGAAATATGAGTTATAATGTGAAATTAGTTTTCAAAGCCAAAAGGTGATATAAGACCAACAATGATCCACGCTCTCTTCATGCTCTTTTATTGGCTTAGTCACAACATAGCTCATTATATGGTTTACTGTTCAATGGAAAAGGAGTTTTCTAGGTCAAGAAATTTAATTTCAGAATTACTTTGATTAAGTGATATTTATATCACAATACAATACAAACCCCTTTTGCTTTTGTTTTTTCCTATTTAGGCACCTCAAATTCTCCTAGAAAATCCCAGCACAGTGTAAATTGTGATTTCATACAAAAAATGTTAGTAGCTGCTTAATATAATCAGGTGTTAGAATAATGATAATGATTACCTCATCATATTGGTAATTTTTGCATTCTGTTAGCAAATTTTGCTTTTGCTAACATGATGCAAAAGTTGTTAATATAATGAGTGTCATTGTATTAGCAACTTTATATCACATTAACAAAGATTAAATTTGCTAATGTAATATGACAGTCACTAAAGTAAGATTAGTGTAAACAGAGAGCAAAATCTCTGTAGACCTCCTAAAGGTAATGCTGAACATGTAAGAAATGCTCATTTGTCCTTCCTTTGGTAGCTATACCTTGAGTTTCCTAAGTGTTACATCCATCTATGTTCACTGAACATTCTTCAGAAAGGACCATTTTATCGAACACTATCAGACGATGATTAACTTTTGATGCAAAATCATGCACCATAAAGTTATTTGTTAAAAGATAAGTGACTCATAAAATGGATCAGCTGATATTTATACAACATAGAGATATGTTCATGAAAACTGACATTAGTAATACTGCTGATTAATTTATATAGGACCTTCCACGATGAGCATACTGCCGTCTATACAAATGTAGAACAGATGCAGCAAACATCATGGAGGTCTCCCAGAAGAGACTTCTCAACTTAGAAATTTGTGGCATAAACGCCACAACATTAAATGACAAAAGGCCCGAATACAATGATCTTTGTGCTTGTATAACACAATAACAAAATGGCTGCACAACCCCATCCACACCTGCACAAGTGACTTGGGAAGTAAGATATGCTTAATCATATATGTATCAAGGAGGATTAAGAGGCTTTAGCTGTGTCAGTGCTCCTTGACTCCTCCTGCAACACAGGCACCATTCAGGTTCAGGGTGTAATGCTTCTACTTGCTTTCACCTCCCTGTCTCAGACTTCAAAGGAGCAAGATAGAATAGGATTCTCTGTCCTCAGGCTTGAGGAGCTAAAGGGAAGCTGCAGCACTTTGTGAGTATGGAAATATAGGTCTGTCTTCTCAGAGGAAGCCTAACCTTGCGTAAATGGTTTGCCTTTAATGAGCAGCTGAGTAACATGTTAAATTAAAGAAGAGTTGTGATGAACTGTTCCTATAAGAGAGGTTTAGAAGTGGAGCTTGTTCTCACCTTCCATATTGAGACTTTTAGGTCAAGCCACATACCAAATTTGGGCAGTATTATCTTTTTTATATCCCGTCTCAGAACAATGTACAAAATATAAATGTTCTTTCCTTAAGTCCACATGCATCCAGTGTTGGGATTTACTAGACTACAACATGCAGGTGCCTGAATTCAATTCTGGTTTTAAAAAAAGTGAAAATTAAAGGCAACGGTTAGTCAACACAACAACTATTTACAGTAGCAAGCAATTAAACACCACTAAAGTATTTTGAGGAGAAAGAACAGCTGCTTGTTTACCATCTAGGAAGGAAAACCATGATATCAGAAAGGCAGTAGACATAGGCTTTCAATTAATAACCTCAACACAGCCTCATGCAAAGAATGACAAATCTAAAGTCTCTGTCTTCCTTTCAGAAAAAACACCAGTAAATTCAGCCCATATGATGTAGTAACAAAAACTAAAAGCAGAATTCCTGCAGAACTGCTGAAGAGACTGGGAACCCGGAAAGTAAACTTGAGAACCGTACAGATAAATAAAACATGCTCCAAATTTTTATTTGCTTGCGCTTGATTTCCTTTTATAGCAAATGAGTCAGTTTTGTGGTCAAGCATTAAAAAGTTAGAATTAGCACATAAGAATCATCTGCTCTGCAAAGTCCTAGATAGATACAGTGGCAAAACTTAGGTACCATAACCAGGTACCTAAGTAAAGGAAGGGGTTGAAGGGGGAGATAGATATTTAAGAAGGTTCATATGTTTAATATGAAGGGCCTTTTGACATCAGAAGTTAAAACTGAATTCACAGCTTTTACTATAAACAGTAGGCCGAACTGAAAAAAAATCTGGTTTTGTGATAAACTGTAGTTCAGTTCATAGTACTGAAATATAAAAAGGAACAACCAAGAGTTTTCCATCTCTTTTCCTCCAATTCTTAGAATGTGATTTCTGTGAACAATTGTTTAATTAGAAGACCATTTCTTTCAGTGGAGTGTATAAGTGACACCCTAACCACTTATTGTTATGAACAGCATGTGGCTTTTTTCTTTGCTAGAGTAGTATTTCTGGAGACGATTCATGACCGCATTCTAATATGGAAAACTGTGTTCTGCTCATCTAAATTTCACTGGCACAGGTGGGGGTTTTGTGTTTGTTTTTTTTTTTCCTTTTTTTTTTTTTTCCCCATCCAGGAATCCTATTCTATCTTGCTCAGTTTTATTTGACTCTGACAGTTCACAGCTGAGCAGTTCAGAGAAATACACAGCTTTAATTCACTTCACTTGACAACAGCAGGACCTGATCCTGCAAGTCAGCTTTAAAATTGCATTTGGAAGCTGTCATGGAAATCACGTGAGAGATGAACTGTTTCTCACCATTTCTGAAAATTAGGTCACTTATTTAGGACATTGAAAAGAACTTAGGAGTTATGACTTAAGGCACACATTACATTTTTTTTGTCAGTGTACTCCCTTTACCTAATGTACAGATTCATAATAATGTAATTATAATAAGACAATCTGTCTTAAAAAGTTCCTTTACAGACATATTTCATGACACAACTCTTTATTTTTATGTTGAACTCTATGAATGATGATGGGCCTTTTTTCACAAAGTTTCCATAATGCCAGAGCTCTTTGGATTGAGCACAAGAAAATTTATATCATACAGGTATAGCACCAGGAAGAAACAAAAGCCTAAACCAGGGCAGAAACCCTAAATGACAAGCAGCATGGCAACTGGGGCAGGTGTTTGAGGAATGTATTTTATTCTCCCAAGGCACAGAGACAGAGGGGGGCAAGTGACACAAGAAGCAGGAAAACCAAAGTAATTTGCTGGTATTTTTTCCCCTTGTGTTCTTTGTCCCACATAGTTTCAGCTTGCACTGCACACAATTCTACTCTGCCATTTTCAGTCTAAACTTAGCCTGTTTGTATAATTTCCTTGTCTCATTGACAGCCCTCATGTATATCTGTGGATTAGTAGAGGATTGTGTTAGAGGAGATGACCAGGTCTTTCTGCTCCAGTGCCACATACTGGCCTTGACACTTGAGTCGTTGGAAAATCCCTGTCAGGGGCAGTAGTTCCACGACTGATGGCATCTGCAGTCCAGCCACTAGAAGTCAGTAGTCATTAAAAAAAAGAAAGAAAAAGGAAAAAAAAAGCCTATAATGCCTATAGGAAAAGCATCTTGCTAACTGCAACCTGTATACTATATACAGAATCCTGGGTTCTGCTAGAGCACCTCGGAGTGCCAAGAGCTGCCCAAACACACTCCTCTAAGCATGAGTAAGGTGCATATTCCCAAGAGTTTGCATCTAACATCTTCACAGCAGCAGATAACTGAGCTGCCATTTAGGCATCTCTCCTGGGTTCCCTGTGTCTGGAAGGGACGTACAGTTTGTGGGGAGGAAGGACTAAATGGTGATTGAATAGCATCGAGCAAATGTTGGAACTACCATAAAGGCTGTTGGGATTGGATACTTCCATAAAAAAGCCATAGTATTACCATACTGTCCTAGACAACACATTATTATTTTTAGTGTCATGTGCTGTATTACATTGTCTGATAAAAGTAAAGTACAAGAATTTACTAGATGACTTGATTTCTGCCCTTGTTAGATTATTTTGTTTAGTTTCTGATAAAAACGTAAGACAAGCTTTGCAAAATTATTACTGTGGATTTTCTTTTCAGTTTCTTTTCCCTTCCTATTGCCATGTCTAATCTATTTATCTATAGCTCAAATATTGATTTATGTCCACTGGAATGATAGCTAGATATCCTGTAAGTGATATCATCTTATTTTTGTTGCATTATATGCAGTGAATGGATACTCTGAGTTGCACTTGTGAATAAAAGCATTGCAAATTGTTATTAATTATACTCTAAAGAAGATATATTCCACTGTTGAACTTTCCAGAAAAGGTAAAATATAATAATTCTTCTCTTCACTGAACAGTTTTTCCTTTGTTATGGGACAGCTGATGAACACAATATTGCTTTTACTATGCAGTCCTGAAAGTGCCAGTTGGGTGAAAACATATTTTTTGTACTTAAAATAAAAATACCAAAAAGTAACAATGGCATGCATGGAAGATCCATGTATGTCCGCTTAACAAAAATAGCCTTTGAACTAGGAAGAAATTTGGTGTTAATTACTGTTCACTGAAAAAATAATTACAAAATGTTATTCATCTATTTCTTTTCCTGACCATGTGTTTATCTATCATTTTGCAGTTTCAGCAGAGCAGATGTGCTATGACAGAAACAGCAGCTACAGTATTTGCTCCACATATAGAAACAACAAGCAAATGTGACTCATATCCTGGATTAGATTAAACAAAATGGAAAAGTGACAAAAAAAATCTTTTAGTCTAACAACGGATTTTAATTGCAAACTAAATTGAAATTCATTTGTTTTAAAAAGTGTTTTCAAATGTTAACTTGCAGATTTATACTGTAGTATTTGCCAAAAATGTTAATGTTTTGAGGTGAAATCCTGTTTCTAATGAGGTCACTAGAGCTTTGTCACGGCATCTGGGGCAAGAGTCCATCTTGGTCCTTTATTTGGTTCCCCCGGTAATTTTATGTACATCACATAAGCACTAAGCTTTAACATGTCTTTAAAAAAAAAAAATCCCTAAGGCTGCAAATGATTAAATGCAATTAAGGATTTGTCCATAAAAGATGCAATCAACAATTATCATTCAGCGATTGGCTGCAGAGACCCAGGCTTGAAATATGAGCCTGGGTCTCAAATGTCTTTTACTTTAACACGAGTAGGTCTTCTGCTCTTGACCTATTAAAATTTTGTTTGCTATTATACTTGCTGGTGAACGACTCATGCGGAAAGGTGTTGAGGAAATGAGCCAGTGTGTTCCCCAGGTGATATAAATGCTTTATCAAACTGATCCCTGCCTTGTTATGTAAACTATACCAGGTACTGTTCGTTTTAAACAGAGATAAACAGATCTAATATGCTTCAGGGCGTCATGCTTTATGCATGAACTGCTTTTTATTTTTATATTAAAGATTTTCTTGACACAACCCTTTGCAATGAAGGAAAGCTCCAACATAATGTCTTAACTACAACCACTGCAGCACCTGCAAATTCAAACTATTGAGACTTTTATTCCCTGATCAGATAGTCCCATGCTAACCTATTTAATTAATTCTTAATAAACAATTAATTTTTTAGTGAAATACCACTTGTGATGAGAAAGTCTCTCTCAAAAGATAAATGAAATAATCCTCTGAGAAGGAATTTATAAATAACTTGTTCTATCCATCTATTTACAATATTTAGCTACCTACCCTTTGCTTTTGGTTGTCTGATCTATCACTTGATTTCTTATTTATTATACAGTTTTAAATCTGAAGTGATATCAGATAGAACATTTTTAACCTTCCCATAAGTAATATCCAGTTTCTTTTTATAGCAATGGAATTAAATTCGACTCTCAGTTTTCATGGGAGCAAATGCAGAATATCACCAAAGATTTCAGTTACTTAAGATTTATATCCATAAACAAGACCAGAATTTAGTCAGCTGTCTTAAATTTGAGACATACAAGATGAAAATGAACATATTTATTCTCTCATTTAAAAAATTGGATCTACAGAGTGTTACAAGGATCCACTTTGAGAACTGTACACATTTTAGCATAAAAATTATGAAAAATTTGCTTGTTCTTGATTTAATATTCTATATCATCCTCCAAAATTTTAAGGACAGCTATAGAACCCTATTTTCTTACAACTGCATAAGAAGAAAGAGGAAAAAATTAATGTCTATTGTCATATACACAGAAATACTTATCCCACCTAAAACAAGACTTGAAGTACATTTCTCAATTTCAGCACAGTCTTAACTATGGAGTCACTAGTGACACCCTTGTATGAATGTGTATGTATATATGAACTAGCACGTACATACTAGTGCAGATATACTTACGTGTATTCAAATGGCTTTTGCATATCCTCCTTTTAAGTTTCCACTGACTAATTAATTAATAATCATTGGTCAAAATGGTTTATAGAGCATTACTTGTATTATAGTAAATACAACAAGTGTAATTACTCTCAGGCTGATAAGACTAGCAGGTTGAGACTGCCTTAGTTCACGTTTTCAAGGCTGAAGAAAAATTCACTACCTGATAAAAGCCTTTTTTTTGGCAAGCACATATGCACAGAGATAGCACAAAGAGCATGATTTTAATGCTGAAGGTATCTGAAAAGTGGGTAATATAACATTCTTCACTAAAAGAGTGGTTCGTTTGTATTCATAATGTAATGTTTATTTTTCTGGATGATGCCTTCCTTCCCTTTATTCCATGTGCAACTCAAAATAGAAAACTAATAAAATTTAACTATCCACAAGTCTTTATTGTGGAAGGACTGAATTATAACTTTTTAAGTTAGTCAAGTAAAGAATCATTAAGTAGGACTCTAGGGCAGGAATGTGTTAATAAAATCATACTCTCTGCCTTTTCATTTAAAATAATCCCCTTGAGCTGATTAAATGAAATATCACTTGTTTAATAACTGACAGAACATTATTTTTAAGCAGAAATGTTTTGCATATCTTCCTATCCTGTTTTTAATTCTAGGCACAAAGTAGTGAAGGCACTGACATCACACAAAGGGAGTAGAGTTTAGCACTTGGATATAGTTTGTCCTGTCATAGTGGCATCTATAATTTAGTGTGAAGCAGTGAGGTAGACAGAGCATTATCATTAGAAATCATCCTGAACAGGGATATAAAACACAGCTGCAATAACACTTGTCAGAAAGGTGACTGCAGTCAAAACTAATATCCAAGAGTTTCAAGATAAATGCTGACACTGCAGCCATCTTACAAAGACTATTATTGCTCAAAAAAAAGGCAAAACCCACCCAAACCAAAAATGAAAAAAACAAAACCAAACTGTGAACATTTCTCAGAGTGAACAAGTTAGTGTGAAGTTTGTATCAGAGGTCACATAAACCCTTCTTTACCTGAATAAGGTACTCTATACTGCTACAGAGAAAGAATCAGTTAGTCTGTCTGGCTTAACCTTAAACTACTCTAAATTCCTCCCTCCACCCTCTCCTCCTTATCTGGAGTGTATGAGTGCAATACTCAGGTGAATAACTGCTGCTTCCAGGTTCACTCCCTCTCCCTGCTGCCCACTTCCTCAATCTTTTGTATTCTCCAAAAACCACTTGATTTTCTTTGTCTTTATACTCATCTCTGTCTCAGAATGTACTGTGATTTTATAGTCTTTTACTGATGATTTTGTAACTGCAAAGACACAAGAAACTCCCAAATCATAATTATAGCCTTGGAGACAAGTATAGTAACTTCATTGCATTTGTTTATTTAGCAGTAATAATGCATATCTCCATATAAAAACAAACAAATGCACAAGAGTGCTGCCTCCTTAGTACACTGACTCATAGCACAGATGTACTGCAGGACAAGAAACAGGTGCTGTGTACTAGGTATTTCTTCTGCTACAGGCAACCTGCCCTGATCAGAGACACAGAACAGACACAGGGGTTTGTGGGTCTATAGAGCCTAGTATTCCAGATAGGATGGACTTCCAGCAGTGGCCATAGTTGCTGAGAAATGGGAGAAAAGTCTGCTATAATCTTTAGGTTCTTGAGCCCCAGCCATTTTCAGTACATAACATATTCTGAGTCTGATGTTCATTTACTAACCACTGTTTTCCAAGGTCTATAACCTTTTGTCTGAAGAAAGCAAGGAGAAGATTCTTCAGAAGAGACATAAGTGTAACGTGTGAAGTGATCAGCTAATAGAAGCTCTTGAGTTCTATCATACAGTATTATGTGGTATTATAGAAACTCAACCGAAAACAGAACGAGACCTATCTTGTGTTTGTCTAATGTTATATTTAATGAAAAAAAAAGAAGAGTATGAGTCTTTGTTACTAAAGGACTTAAGAGGACTGACTGCTTGTTCGACAATTTCTATCTGATTATAACAAACATTTGTGGAAAAAGAGCCAGAAGGCCTATTGTGCACCATTAGATAATGTGCATGTAGAAAACCTTTCTCCCCAAATCACCAATTGGTATCTCAACTGACTTGAAGCACAATACACTTCTCTATAAAAATATTTTAACTGAAATTAGAAGGGAATGCTATCACTGTATATAAATGTTTTATATACAGTTTTATATACATATTTTAAAAGTCCGCTCTGCTCCTGACTGCACGGTTAGTTAGTGTCAATGAGTTCCACACATACACAGCACTTGACAAACATGTTTCCTTTTACTTGTTTTGCTGTTCTTCCATCTGAGTTTTACTAAATGCTTTTGTCTCCTTGTAAAAAGATACCTAGGGTTTTGCATGTCACCTAATTTACTTTGCTTTAGTTCTCCAAATTAACACCTTGCATTTAACCGCCCATACTTGACATATTCCTGTTGTCTTTACTGTGATGGATTTATAGATTTTCTGCGAGATTGGAGTTTCACAATAACCTCAGGAACTTCACCATTTAGAGAGTCATTACTACTCTTAGGAAGTTCACATATAATGTCATTGAGCAGCACCGTGGAAAAGGACCAGGGGTCCTGGTCGAGGAAAGCTGAATATGAGTCAGCAGTTCCCTGGCAGCCAGGAGGGCCAACCTGGGGGGCATCAGGCACAGCATCACCAGCCAGCCGAGGGAGGGGATTGTCCCGCTCTGCTCTGTGCTGGCATGGCCTCACCTTGAATATTGTGCGCAGTTTTGGGCACCACAGTATAAGAAAGATAATAAGCTCTTAGAGAGCATCCAAAGGAGGGCAATGAAGATGGTGAAGGGCCTGGGGGGGAAACTGTATGAGGAGTGGCTGAGGTCACTTGGTCTGTTCAGCCTGGAGAAGATGAGTCTGAGGGGAGACCTCATTGCAGTTAGAACTTCCTTGTGAGGGGAAGAGGGGCAGCCACTGGTCTCTTCTCTCTGGAGGTCAGTGACAGGACCTGAGGGAATGGCCTGAAGTTGTGTCAGGGGAGGTTTAGGTTGGATATTAGGAAAAGATCTTCACCCAGAAGGATGGTTGGGCAGTGGACCAGGCTCCCCAGAGAAGTGGTCACAGCACCAAGCCTGACAGAGTTCAAGAAGCATTTGGATTATACTCTCAGGCACATGGTGTGACTCTTGGAGATGGTCCTGTGCACGGCTAAGGATTGGCCTCAATGATCCTTGTGGATCCTTTCCAACTCAGCATATTCTCTGATTCTGTGATGAATTATGGATTACAGTTTTCCAATACTGCCTAATGAATCTATGGATTACAATTTCCCATTATGGGCTATATTCAGCTCTTTCCTTTATTCAAAACATCCCAGCTTACTTGGTATAAGTAGTGCTGTTTTGTGATGTGAATAATTCTGCCTACACCATGATATTGAACATAATTATATCAGAGGCTCAACTGTAACTATTTTTGAACCAACTCCTTTTATAATATGAAAGATCAAGGTAGAAAACAGACCCATTACTTCTGTGTGCCAAGAAACACAAGTATTTCAAGTATCAAGAAGTGGTCATTGAAATCTTGTCAGGGTGTGAAATTTCTGAGCAGTCAAAGTCATCCACCATTATTCTTCAGTTAGATTCTGTGACTTTTATCTCCCTCAATACTCCTCACTCATTATCCTTTAACTCATTATCCTTTTCCTGGCCAACATGTCTGAATATGCACCACGTGCATCCCTGCACGCTTAAATATTGGTATTTCTACATATATACATATGTAGAGAAGAATTAATTCTGAATACTTCATTCTGATATCAAAGTATTCCATAAAGATGTCATTATCAGTGAGATCTAACATTATCCATGGTCTCCAGCTGGTGGTATTTTCTTTCCACAGTGCCTGGTTCCATAACATTTAAAATAAACATAACTTAAGTTTGAAATTATGCAGCTCAGAGCGCAAACAATAAAGTGTGCAATTTCTTTTTTTGGATGTATGATCACTTTTAGTCAGTAATCACAAAGACTTAACAAACATAAGGTGTCAAAACCTGACTGCTTTATTTGCAGCACACATAGTTTGCATTGTAAGAACATTTAGATGAAGATATTGGCAGGGGACAATTACAGAAGATTTAAAAAATATATTTTCCTAACGTGGAGGTATGGACCTGCCTGCAGATTGTAGAGGAAAGCATAACTTCTGAGTTTGTTTCTGAGAAAAGATATCTCATGGTTCAAAAGGAGGATATGTTATATATATTAAATGGGAGTTATAAAGCAAGCATATACTGAATTTCTTTGGTAGCAAAAAAGGAGTCTAGATTTACAGTAAATTTACTTTCCTTCATAGCTTGAAAACTGCATTAAGTTAGATGGAGAGGAATAAATTTAATCAAAACACTGCTGGATAAAATAACTTGGATTTAAGAGTCTGCAGCAGCTACTGCCAAAAGACAGCTGTTGTGATTTACCAAAGTTAACAATATTCATTGTTTAAAAATCCAAAGGCAAAATACTAACAAAACTTTACTAAATTGCCTATAGTATTTAATGTGGCAAACTACTTTGTTGCAATGAATTTATCTAATGGATTGCTTATAGTTGCATTTCATGTAGGAAATGCTAGCACAGATGTATTTCAAACTATGTTCTTACTGTAAAAAAATCCTGAAAAGAAGAAAAAATTATCACAGTTGTGTGAGATGTCATGAAGTTAAAGACAATGCTCATCCCCACTGCAAGTCTATAACATTTAGCGTAACACTGGAACAACTTTGCTACACAAGTTGGAAATTTGCATTGTTTACAATGGGAGCAGCATTTGGGTGATCAGCTTCTATATGATTTGGATTTTGGACTAAGAACTGCTAGTGTAAAATATTTGACAAGATCACAGAGAAGATAAGGGTATTTAACTTGGGCATTGCAATTGATAATTGAAAACATATGAAAATATGGAATCAAAGATGCTACAGTTTCTCTTGACATTCCTAAAATTTTCATTGTTCAAAACAAATCACATTCTGGACCAATTTGATCTGTTTCTTGTGGCTTATAGAAGAATAAATAGCAAAGCACTCCAGGTAATTTTACAAGTATTAAAAGAGAGAGCTGTGCTAATCAATTCCTTTTATTTGTTCTTTCTTTTGCCTTTATCTTGAACATAGGAATAGAAAACAAATCATAGTAACTATGTTTCTCAGAAGTCAGTCTCATTTACTTTCAATAGACTCAGTAACACTGTTTAAAACTTAAAAGCTAATAAACATGGATTTGTGGAATTAAAAATATCGAACAATTGGAGAAATAGCTACTCACAAAATTAAAGTTTTACAGCCCAAAGTTGAAGATTGTGTTCCACAGTTTAAATATTTCATATCTGACACTTTCAGACTCTACTGCTAGTGTGCAGTCTGATTTTGATTTTTCAATCTAATCCAACTGTTTGAGTTTGGTTTCAAAATCTAGATAATACTAGCTTAGATTCATCTTTGTATTAAAAGGCTATGCAATGTCTAAGTACAGTCTTTTTCTGTACGTTTTCTACGTACAATATTTTTCTGTATGACATGCATTAAAGGAAGCTTGATTTTGAAAATACACTCTGATATTACAGCATAAAATATGCAGAGGTAGCTGCCTAAAATTAAAACCAGCATAGTTTCTGGATAGCAACTCTGCCCTACAAGTCAACTATTATTTGTGTCGTCTTCTCTTCCACAGCTATGGGGTGCCAATAGGTTGTTTCTGATTATTGTTAGAATTCCTGCTTTCAATTTATACTCAGTGTAGGAGTCAGTCTTTACATCTGCAAGCCAAGATATCAGCACTGTTTGGTTTGGGTTTTTTTTGTCCAATTAAGGCCAATGTATTTTGCTAGGGCTATCAGAAGTAGCAATTATGAGGACATCTCTGACCAGGAGCAGTTTCTATTAAAATGCATCAAGTGATTAAGCTGTACAAGTAATTGCAGAGAAGTAAGTTCACATCTGAAACTTGTCATTTGAGCTAACACGTTGTTTTGGTGTTATGGGATGATTGAACTGCCCTGACTTCATAATTAGACCTGGTGATTTCAAAAGGTCCCTGGCCAAACTCACAACTGACTCCACACCTTTAAAACCAAGATGGATATGCTGATTTATACCGGTTAATTATCAGGCTATTGTGTCTTGTTTTCATCAATATCAAAGGGACTACTTGTTGAATGAGATGCTGAGTAAATGCAAGTTAATAAAACCATACAAGACAAAAATGCACAATATGTGTTAAAGAGAAGCAAAGATAGATGCAATATATGTAGACACTGGGTGTCTACAGATTATTAAAACATAAGCATTTTAAAATACAAAGATATCAGTCCCATCAGTGAAGATAAAATGAATCCAAGCAGCTTGCACAGCAAATTCTTTCATAAGTAGTTGAGGAACGGTGACTCAAATCCATGACTATTAACTGTAAGACAGCAATACTGTAGGGAACTCTCCTGCTCTGGCAGGGGGATAGATAACTTGACCTAATGGTTCTTTTCTATTTCTAATTTCTCTGATTCTATTAAGTCTTGGTATTTCCAGAAGAATGCAACTACTTTCCAGTGCCCCTGAGACATGAAAATTTAGGCAATTCCTTCCTGTAAATAACACTACCTTTCAAACAGTAAAAATACAGACTAGGAGGGGACATTAAGCCCAGTTTAATAACTTCTAAGCATGGGCACAGCAGAAATGCTTTTTTTCGCCCTACACTTTTCCTACTGGAGTTTAATTAAGATTGACAAAGCACTAACTTTAAATCAGCAAGGAGATCCTTAGATCCATTTTGTTGTCAAATATACTTTCCCTGCAAATGGCAGGAGTAACACATATCATTTCACTGATAATGTTTTAATATCCTGCATTGAATAAAACTTTTTTTTAATCAAGTTGCAATGGTAGCACTAAACTACACAAGGGGCTTGGGGGTTGCAGATGGCTGCATTACTCTAAATGTTCAAGCTTGACTGACCCATTTCATCAGCACTGTCAGTGCCTTGCACTGATACATGTTGACAACATTTAATCTTAAAAAATTGAAAGAAATGAATTAATATGCAAATTTCATCAGCTTTGTAATAAAAATGTCCTTGAAAAAAAACAGAGAACATGACC